>NC_080571.1:179951864-180251864 GCF_030247185.1 Malaya genurostris
AATAGTGATGTGGTTTTTCTTTTCAGTTGGCTATAAATTTCTATTCTTTTACATAGCCAGAAAATGAAGTGTGGGAGTTTATCGTGTGCGGAATAGATTTGTGTGCTGATAGAAAGATAAGGTAAAAATGTGCTTAAATTAAAGACCCGCTTTATGCTAACGATCCGTTCGAACAACCACGTTTGTTCCATCCAATTTCTCAGGTTATCATCCATACGAAAGCACGCTCGCTGGACACCGTTCGCTGACTGCGTCACTCGCAGTCCTGGAGGACTGCTTTCTGGAGGACAGATTTGCCCGACGCACGTTTTTCCGTCGGAAGGGAGTCGATCCGCTACAACATCGCTCCATTGGAAGTGATCTTCCGGTGGCCTTAGGAAAGCCACGTGTTGGTAAAACACCGATCATTCGACCGGCAGAATAACCAGTAGCATCCAAAAAGCCCTCTTCAGCTGGTCAGATTCGGGCGAAGTGCTCATAGCACTTGGATCCCCTCGTTCCCCACGTGCTCAGCAGTAAACCCAGCATCACCATCCATCAGTCGCTGAGTCGGTGAGTCCGTTCCGTTTTTACCTATTTGATCAAATAGACGTCCATAAATTCCGAAACCGATATTAATTGATAACCGCTGGATTGATTTTCGGACCCCGCTTATAGACGGGCGCGTCCATGAAGTGATCACGTATATGATCCATGTGCACATGTGACTGCGTTCTCGGAAGCACCCTCCGAAACGCACACAAATAATAACACCCGGGTGTCCAAGCTTTTACCATTCATCGCTTGCCGCTCCTGAAGATGTCATCATAACCTGTGGTTGGGTCGAACAATGAGATAAAAAAGCACACTAACGAACTAGTAGATAGGGAGAGAAAGAAAAACGCACACAATAGAAAGCTAGGCCTAGGAATCAGCATGCAGAAATAAATTATACTTACCGTGAAATCATGTCCAATTTACTAAATACATTACAATCTATGCCTAAAGTTAAATAAATGTTTTTTGCTAGTGTAGCTAGATAGAGTTTTTAGTTGACTGAAATGTTTCCACGTCACTTCGGTTATGTTGAGTCCGCTTTCTTTACCACATGGTAAATTTGAATCAGTTAAGAATAATCTCTTCCACTTTAGTAGCGGTATCTGGTGACCAACATTGACTCTGCCTATGATGAGCTTTTAGGCATGGAGAGTTTCTACCGGGTGGTTTGGAAGGTGAACTTTGAGCCTTGATGAGTTTGGTTATTTAGGGTCTTGGAACCTGTTCTGGGACAAGGTCAGGGTGCCTAGCTGGACCGATCCGGATTCTTCTTGAAGGATTCTGTTATTTGACTTGCGTTAGTGCAGTCTCATCCGGGCAATCTACGACATGGCGGTAGTCTCCGAAAGAAGTGGCGCTAAAACTACGCGCTTTTAAAAGATCGGTCCGCTCCGGCTACATTTTGGCGCCCAACTGCAAGTACGAACCTGATGTTTGAGAAACTTCTAAGCTATATTTGAACGAACTAGTTCTTTGGATTTATTTTTCATAATTTTTGTATGGCCGAACCATAAACATTGGTGGATTTCGATAGCATGTATTCTGACATTTATATAGTTAATTCTTAACTTAAGTTCGATGATTCTATGAAGCCAAATAATGTTCTTGAAGACACAATTCCGTTTTCTAGTGTAACATTTGAGACGAACAATTGTCATGTGGATTTAGAATTTAGGTCTTCTCTGGATGTGAGTTAAATTTTTGTGCAACTTTCGTTAAATATAATGAATTTCAACGTGGAAAGTTGAAACCATGCTAAATTGAGTAACGCTTCTAATTTTTGGGAAAATGTTCGGATATTTTTGAGGAAACTGTGATTATATTTGTGATGTCTGGTGAATGTATGGCATATTCGATTGAGTGATTGGATATAAAGCAAATTTACTTGATACAAGTACATTGAAAAAAATACGCTTACTAAATATATTTACGTCTTCATATATTTACAAATTATTATTATAATTATTCATATACACTTATTTATTATATACATATTTATTACTAAATTTCACATACATTTATTTATTATATACATTACACTTACATATTTATTTATTTATTAATATTTTTCACTTAATTTATTTATTTATTTATTATATTATATAATTCATTATTCATCTATCGCACTACATTACAAAAGTGCTTAACTATTCCTTTGGGGTGTGCCTAAAAACAAAATATTTAATCAAATATATTAATATATACATTAAAAATGACTTCGAGATTTCCTTACGCGTCACATTTGCTGAATGAGGAAGTTGATTACGAACTGAAGCTAAGAAACTACGTTGAAGATGTAAAGAAAGATTTAGATGCTAAACAGAGATTACTTCGAAGACTTTTTCATAAAGATGCCAAAGAAAACCGTAATTACCGTTCAATGTATTCAATTGAACAAGAGTTTGATCTAGTCTCGTCACGAGTAAACACTATCGCAACTGCCTTGCAAAAAGGGTCGGATGCAAGACTTATATCACGTCTGAAACACTACTACATGCGAGTAGAACGGTGCGTAGGAACGGATGACAGAGTTTTACAGATGAGAGAGTCGTTATTAGAGTTTATTCGGGAGTTATTAAGTTCACATTTACCCAAGGGTCCATTATCGGTAAATCAGATAGAGGAATTGGAAACTTCCGGACAAAGCGAATCAGAAGGATTAGAATCCGAGAGAAAAACACCAACTACGGGAAATCCGGGGCAAACGGAACCAACCGAGGTGATAACGCAAACTTCTAGTAAAAGCCCATTCCGTCAAATCATTCGCGATGGTCTAGGAGCGATTAAGAAAAATTTTATAGTACAAGATAGGGCAGCGCAGGAAAGCACAGACGATGGTCCCACTAAAGACGAACTCAAACAAAAAATTCAAGAATTAGAACAAACGATCCGGGAAATGAAGGTTGCATTTGAAATAGTAGCACGTCGTGATTCCAGACAGGAACAAGAAAGACCAGCAATGGCAACATCAATTCAAAATCAGCGAAATCAAAATCAACCACAAGGTAACGTGCAACAACAAGAAGAGCAACAATTAGGAAGCAGTGAGAACCAATCAAACCAACTAATTCGGGGGTCAATTGTTCGAATACGAGGCGAACTGCCCACCTGGAACAATTTTAGACAACAAAGCATGTTTCAACCGTATGGCAATAGACTACAGGGAAATTCTCAGATGAATCACCAGTTTGGTAGACAACCGGCCAGCTCATTTCGTGCATCCGAAGTAAGCAGTGACGACGAGGTTTTTAATGAAAGTCGATCATCTGAACAACAGCGTAGAAGGCAAAATAATCGAATGCAGTACGATCGCAGAATCGAGAAGTGGAATCTCTTCTTTTCAGGTGATTCTAGGTCAACGACTCTAGAAGATTTCATTTACAAAGTTAAAGTTCTTGCTAGCATGAATGGGATATCGCAAGACAATCTTCTGGGCCACATTCATCTAATGCTACGAGGTGAAGCGGCGAATTGGTTTTTCACCTATTATGACGCAGAATGGAATTGGGATATTTTCGAAACCAGTATTCGTTACCGCTTTGGTAATCCAAATCAAGACCAAGGTAATCGTCGAGGGATATACGAACGAAAGCAACAGAAAGGAGAAACTTTCATCGCCTTCGTTACAGAAGTTGAAAGGCTTAACAAATTATTAACAAAACCGTTATCCAGCCGTAGAAAATTCGAAATTATTTGGGAAAATATGCGGCAGCATTACCGCTCGAAACTGGCGTGTTTTACGGTATCTAGCCTTGAGGAATTAATACAGGTGAACTATAAAATCGATGCAAGCGATCCGTCGTTGCACCCTATCGGTATAAGACAGTCGGTGAACCAAATCGAACTGGATTCTCAGGAGGGTGAAACAGATGAAGAAGTGAACGCGCTTGGCAGACAGCATTTCCGGGAACGACTTCCACAAAGAAACCAGGAAAAAGTAGCAGAAAGAACGCAGACTGAAAATCGTCAGGAGATCGTCAGACTTCCACTATGTTGGAATTGTCGCAACCATGGGCACTTTTGGAGAGAATGCAAGCAACCAAAAACGATGTTTTGCTACGTCTGTGGGAATCCAGGAAAAATATCATTAAACTGCGATAGACACCCTAGGAAACCTTCAGTTTCAAATTCGGAAAACTAACACCAGGGTGCGGAGAGGGGAAGTCCGACACTCGGTTCAAAACAAAAGTTCCCACTCAACCTTTCATAGACCCCTTCCAAAATTTGAACGAAATTCGAATTCAAATCAATGAATGTCCACATATTAATGTTTCGGTTTTTGATGCAGTAATAGAAGCCCTACTGGATTCCGGAGCCAGTGTTAGTGTAACCAATTCTAAGAAAATAATTGAGCGTTACGGACTGGAAATTCTTCCCTCACCAGTACGCATTTGCACAGCAGATCACACTCAGTACTCGTGTGTTGGCTATGCTAACATACCGATTACATTTAGAAACGTAACGAAAGTAATTGCTGTAGTTATAGTTCCAGAGATAAGCAGAAGTTTGATTCTAGGAATCGATTTCTGGAAAGCTTTTGGTATTAAACCTATGATAAAGGGAGCGACCAGATTTGAGGAGGTTGCGGAAATCTATATGCGATCACAAACAGAAAACGAACAGGAGGTTTATCATTTTTTCGTTCATCCGATCGATTCGTTTCCGGTAATTGGACAAATGACCCCGGATGACACATTGGACATACCAGGATTAGAATTGCCTGAGAAATCTGAGGTGACACCCGAAACGATCGAGTCAGAACATGAGCTTTCGACAGAAGAACGACGACAGCTGATCGAAGTAATTCATTCCTTTCCTTGCACGACTGATAGCGTTTTAGGGCGAACAACATTGTTGCAACATGAAATCATTCTACGCGAAGATGCTAAACCAAAACGACAGCCGATTTACAGGTGTTCACCATCAATTCAAGCCGAAATGAACCGTGAGATAGAGCGCTACAAGAAAATCGACGCCATTGAGGAATGCTCAAGTGAATGGGCCAACCCTCTAGTTCCAGTTCGCAAGTCGAATGGCAAACTTAGAGTGTGCTTGGATTCCCGTCGAATAAACGCTCTGACAAAGAAAGATTCCTATCCAATGAGGGACATGAAAGGAATTTTCACCGCCTTGAAAGTGCGAAATATTTTTCTGTAATCGACCTGAAGGATGCATACTTTCAAATACCCCTGAAAGAAGAATGCAGGGACTACACAGCCTTCAGAACATCAGAAGGACTATTTAGGTTCAAGGTGTGTCCATTTGGTCTCACCAATGCCCCGTTTACTATGTGTAGACTGATGGATAAAGTGATAGGCTTCGATTTAGAACCCAACGTTTTTGTCTATTTAGACGACATCGTTGTGGCTACAAAAACCTTGACGGAACATGTTAAGTTGTTGAGAATTGTGGCGGAGCGGCTAAAGAAAGCCAACTTAACGATCTCGCTAGACAAGTCACGTTTTTGTAGGAAACAAGTCAACTATTTGGGTTACCTTCTTACGAATGAAGGAGTAGCAATAGACAATTCACGGATTGAGCCAATCTTGAACTACTGCAGGCCTAAAAGCGTGAAGGATGTTCGTCGCTTACTCGGCTTGGCGGGATTCTATCAAAGATTCATTGAAAAATATAGTAGCATAGTCGCACCAATTTCGGATCTTTTGAAAAAAGGAGAGAAGAAATTTCAATGGACTGAAGCAGCAGAGGAAGGATTCCAAGAATTGAAAGCTGCTCTGGTGTCAGCACCAATACTCGCCAACCCTAACTTCAACCAACCATTTAGCATCGAATCAGACGCCTCAGACAATGCCGTAGGAGCAGCCCTAACTCAGGAAATCGATGGCGAAACTCGTATTATTGCGTACTTTAGTCGAAAACTTAGCAGTACACAGAAAAGGTATGCCAGCGTCGAAAAAGAATGTTTGGGAGTATTGTTGGCTATTGAACACTTCCGACATTTTGTCGAGGGCACTAAGTTCAAAGTTATCACAGACGCACGTAGCCTTCTGTGGCTATTCACGATTGGAGTCGACTCAGGAAACTCGAAACTATTGAGATGGATGGAAATACAGTCATATGACATCGAACTCGAATATCGAAAAGGAAAACAAAACATCACTGCAGACTGCCTTTCCCGCTCAATTGAAACTATTCTGACGTCACCAGTCGACCCTGAATACCAGGATCTAATCGAACAAATCACCAAAGACCCTCAGAGCTTTGCCGATTTTAGAGTGATAGATGGCCAAATCTATAAGTATATTAAAAATACAACCAAGCTCGAAGATACTAGATTCTGTTGGAAACGTTACCCACCTAGAACCGAACGCAAGGATATCATCCGAACAATTCACGAAAAAGCTCATTTGGGCTTTGAAAAAACTTTAAATGCAGCTAGGGAACGATTTTTTTGGCCTTTGATGAGCTCTGAAATTAAGAAGTTTTGTCAGGAATGCTTAACTTGTCAGACAAGTAAAGCATCAAATGTAAACAACACGGCTCCTTTAAAAGTTCAGAAGAAATTAGCTGAATATCCATGGCAATTTCTCACAATGGATTATGTTGGTCCTTTACCGATATCAGGAAAAGGAAGAAACACGTGTCTGCTTGTGATCACAGATGTATTCAGCAAGTTTGTATTGGTTCAACCTTTTAGGCAAGCCACCGCTGAATCCCTTGTACCGTTTATCGAAAATATGGTATTCCAACTTTTTGGTGTACCAGAAGTTATTCTCACCGACAACGGAACCCAATTCGTGTCGAAACTCTTCCGTGACTTACTGGCGAAATACAGCGTTACGCATTGGAAAACCCCCAGTTACCACCCACAGATAAATGACTCGGAACGAGTGAATCGTGTGTTGACCACCGCCATCCGTGCGACTATAAAAAGAGACCACAAGGAATGGGCTAACAATGTGCAAATGATCGCTAATGCTATCCGCAATTCGGTTCATGAGGCCACAAAGCACACGCCGTACTTCGTGATGTTTGGAAGAAACATGGTGTCCGACGGAAGAGAGTATCGCTATCTGCGGGATACAGCAGAGAAGGGAAACCTCAGCAATCCGGAGAAGGAAAGATTGTACTCGGAAATTCGCGAAAATTTAAAAAAAGCTTTCGAAAAGCACTCGAAACACTATAACCTGCGTTCAAACTCTAATTGTCCTAAGTATACCATAGGGGAAAGAGTATTGAAAAGAAACACTGAGCTATCAGATAAAGGAAAAGGTTATTGTGCTAAACTTGCCCCGAAATACGTGCCGGTATTGATTAGGCGAGTTATAGGAGACCACTGTTACGAATTGGAAGATGGGAATGGAAAACGACTCGGAGTATTCAACTGTAAATACCTTAAAAAACTTCGTCTGCCGAATTCCTGACAGTAATAAACTTGTCATTCAGCTATGTAACCTTCAATAAGGCAACGAAGCATCTAAAAATGCACAAAAATCCGATTTAGGAAAACACAATTCTCGCATCGAGTCATGAAAATGAATTTCATTCAGCTATGTAACCTTCAATAAGGCAACGAAGCATCTAAAAATGCACAAAAATCCGATTTAGGAAAACACTATTCTCGCATCGAGTCATAAAAATGAATGTCATTCAGCTACACTGAAAGAAAACGCCAGCCGCATTTTGAATGAAACTTCATTCAATGCGATAAATAACTGAGAATTCCGACTATTGAATGATAGAACAATGTGCATGATTATATGATCAATATTCAGTGAGTTTTACATCTTATATGTGTGATTACCATTCATATATTCTATGACTGTCAGTTACGTTTGAAATGTTAGTGAACTGTGTGTTAATCATCGTGAATCAGACTGAATGTATGTTACACATTGTCATTTAATCCCTGAGAAGAGTTTATTCCTAAGAATGAATTATAGAACAGTTCGAATAATTTTATGGTGAGCGAAAAATGAGTTTCATACTCATTTCTTCTGATTTTCTTCCATCATTTATATGATTGGCATAAATATATGGAATTGTATTACAATTGTATGTAAAATTGATAAAATCGAAATGAATCTGTTATATGATATTCCCGCAACAAAAATCTTTCCATGCATGTATTATTTTCATTTTGCAGTGTTTCATACAATCGAACTCAGAAGAATTTCTTGTTTGGAAATTTGAATGAAACTTTGATTAATGTTGAAGGAAAAATAACATAGCATGAGTTTATTATTAATTATCAGTGCGTTTCCTTCAATTGTTAAAATATTTTTGGATAACTTGTCAGAATGTAAACAAAACGCGTTTTTTAACCGAAGTTATACGATTAAGGTTTTTATTTAATACGTATTGTGGTGGTAATACGAAATCAGTGATTAAAAATGGTGCTCGATGGAAATATTGGAAAACCTGGTGTCAGAGTACTTTGGTGAGTATTCAGTGAAGTAAGAATCTGTAGTAGACTTAGAATTCACGTAATGTAAGGGCAATCTCTGCTTTAGACAAACAATTATTGTGGCCAAATCTATTTTTCTTGGATTGTATATTGCCCCCTTAATTAAGTAAATTCAAAACCTTTTTGAATCCTCATATCGAATCAATTATATTTTATTTGTATCTACTATCTTAAACAATCAGTTTAATAAGAGGAGACTTGCTCCGACCTCCGACCCGAACTGAATCGAAATGAATGACGACGCTTTTTAAAGAAAAAAAAACTCAGATTTAATCAGTAGAATGAAACATGATCAAAATTTGACAAGAAAGTTTTCATTCTACCATGGATCTACTGCATACTCTTGAAATGGATCAAATCTGAGTATTTTCTTTTTCTACGCGTCTTTTTCCAGAATTGCTATGGAGATGGAAACCAACAAATCTCTGTAACTATATTGCAATTCAGAACTTGATCATCTGCATACTCTGCTACAAATTTTTAGTGTACAAGTCAATTAATTTTATTGTAAATAAAAATATTATTTTCCCTTAGATGCACATCTCCTTCGAATTGGACTTTCCGAAACTAATCATTGTGCTTGTGGCAAAGGCTATCGCGATATTGATCATGTCGTTTGGACATGCGAGGAGTATCGTGATGTCAGATCTCAACTAATAAATTCCCTGCGTACCCAAGGTAGACTATCCAATGTCCCAGTTCGAGACATTCTTGCTTGTCGTGACCTTTCTTACATGAAACTTCTTTATCGTTTCAATTTAATAATTGACCCTTTTGAGGGTTAGTTCTGACTCCTACTGCGTCTATTAGTTCATCCAATAGCAAATTTTTAATAAAAATGATGTGCTGATACAAACAAACTCAAAATAGGTTACGAAATCAACAACAAAATGTATAAAAATTTAAGCTTATCTCATAATTTATAGCAGTTAATCGCTTGGTTCAAATAATGTTCTTAAGTAGATTTAATAATAAATAACGAAATAGCTAATATGACATTTAAAATATAAGAGGAATATGTTTTATTAAACTCAAATCGCTGTGATTATATTAGTATTATATTAGGTTAAGAATTCTATGTAAAAGTGATGATACGGCGAAAAAAAACTTATGTAAATTGCCTTAAGAAATAAACGTATTTATGAAAAAAAAAAATATTATTTTAAATAATCGTGTAAATTTATTTTAAAATCATTACTTTTACAGACAATAATAACAAAAATAAATCGTGTTTACTTTATCCAAATTTAACTTATCTGGCTGCTTAAATGAATTTATTGTGAAATCGTTTGGTAAGGTTATAACGGTTTTCAACAGTAATATAATTTACATTTGAATGGATAGGGAAAAGTCGTATATCTCACAGCAAACGATATTTTACATGAAATTGATACTTTCAACTTCAAAGTTTTCTTACATTTTCTTATATTGATAAACCATTGTATTTTTCATTTGACCAACCAATTCCACAGTGGAAATAAGTGATTCTAAATCGGAAGTATTCGGTTAAATACAATTTATTGTATTTTGATGAGAAAATATATTTTTCACTGTGCAATATGTTGGTTTCTGCTGCTAAATGATGAATATATTCAAACTGTACACTTGATTCTTTTCAAAAAAATTGTTGAGGGGAGAAATTAGACTTTTAATTGTGTCGATACTTAACAACCTAAACACTTCATTGTAAAAATTTTGTGTACAATTCATTGAATACACTGACGGAAATAAGTACGATTACTCAACTAACCCCAGCATAGTTTATACAGAATATTGGAATGTCTACTTATGTTAAATGGAAAAGTTTCAATGAATATGTAACAATAAATCTTACGGTTTCTCTGCAACATTGTCTCAGGTGTCTAAGTGGTATATGTAAAAACCTTGCCCTCGGCATCTTAAAACTAAAGCAGGGTGCCTCATTAAATATATTAATTTTACTACCATGAAGTGGGAAGGTAAGTTTCTTGAGACATTATCAACTATTCAACCAATTGACTTTCAGTTATTTTAGTCAAGGGCAAGAAGCCAGAAGAAACTATCTTTGATCGGCATACATACGACAAATGTTGCGACATGTTTTGCAGTTCGGAATTTATTTCAAAGAAAAATAGCACGCTCGGTAATTTCTGGTGTAATCAGTGTAAGTGGATTTACATAAATTCGGCAATAAATCATTCGATTATTATGTACCGTTTTATCAACAACAAAAATACGACCAACTTCAAAAAGCAGATCAAAACTTGAAAAAACTGTCGTCGTAATGCTTAGAAGCAAAGCCTTCCAGATGAATCGGGCGATAGTGCTGATCGGTTTAAAATATATTAATTATAATTATAATAACACGTATGCGAAAATAAACCAAATTTAAATTTGAACAAATATATTTTTATTTTTGTTAAATAAACGATTTTTATCTTCAGTGTTATTTGTATCTTCTTCTTTCAATGTTATTGTTTTTATTATTTCTGTGAATATGTTTTTAAAAAAATCTAAATCCATTAAAGGAAAACAAATTGCAATTTCAACCAATTCTTTTCATTAAATTAACTTTTTTATGACTTTGTTACTATTTCAATAAAATCAATTGAAATTGCCCAAACTTAATTATTCGTACAATATTTCATAGTTTTATTAGGCACCCTGCGGTTCCAGCTCAAAACACTCTTGCGAATAATCTTATCAATTTTTGTAAACTATAGTATACGCCAAAATCCGTTCCAACATCTTGGTTGACGAAAGTATGTGGGACATTCTTCGTCATATTTTTCTTATCAAATATGATCATTTCCACCTTTGTTAGGAGCACTTACACATCAGTTCATCGATTTTGAAAAATATCTTATTCATACTCATTGAACTCCAATGCAATTGTAAAAAAATTCAACTGTCATAGAAATGTTTAAAAATGGAAGTGGAGCATAATTAAAACTTTTTTCAATTGTAGGTCATTTGCATTTTAATTTATTTTCATTTCCAGCCGTATAATTTCAATATTAATTCATCTTAATATCATCCGCATTATAAGGTCTCCGTAATGCATAAAACTACATGAAAAACGATTGGTGTAGATTAAATTCATTCGGTTGATGGTATGCGATTATATGTCTGAACATCATACGCACTACAAAATACATAGTATTTCCTATATGGCTGCTGTGATGATTAATTTTGAAACGAAAATCATCTACATTTTGGATTCATTCAATTTACAAGTGTATGTGCTTCAAACAAATTTTCAATGATATTCATACAAATAAATTTGTTGTTGACAGAGGGGAAATTGAATGGCCGACTTATTAAAACCATCTGAAATTCGTTATGGGGATCGGATGAAGCAAAAACCATTCAGCTTGTGGTTGGTAAATTCTTTCAGTGTAGGAAACATATATGTCTAAAATAGAAAATTTTTGGAATGAAAAACCGATAACAAAAACCGGCTTCCGAGAGATCAACCATAGCGTAGAAAAAAAAAAACATAGAACCAATATAGTAATTAAATACCTGTTACTACTGAGAATTATTCCTAATGTCAGTAACACTTACAAATATAACATATACTTATAATTTTCTTGAACCGGACATCGTTGACATAATCAATGGAGTTCCATCCGTAGCCAAGTTTCGTATCGTTCCAACTTTCATATCGACATTCTTATCCGTTAATAGTAATTGTCTTATCCGTTAATAATAGTTTTCTTATCCGTTAGTTAATAGTAATTTTTCTTTTCCGTTAATAGTAGTTCCGTTATCCTTCAATAGTAGTTCGATTATCCGTTAATAGTAGTGAAATTTTGTTCATTTCATTCATATGCTCCGATTTCTACATCCTTGAAAAGTTTCGATTTGATGAATAACTTCAGAAAATATTCTCCATCAAATTTCTAATGAACAATAACGTAAATATTGAACAATTGCAATTCAACTTCCGTCAATAATGGATATATGTTGAAAATTCGGGCTCTGATCCATGATGGTTTAATCTATAGCCAAATTGAAAATCCCACGCCGTGATACCATGAAAAGAAAAACAAAGCATTCAGTTTTTAAAAAAGGAAATACAAAAAGAATACTCCCCCCGTAATACATCTCGGAGAAAAGATACAGTCACCATGATCCGCTGAAAATATATCAATTTCGCGACAAGAGTGAAATTAAATAGTACGGACACGTTGAAGATTAGTTTTCACTTTGACAGTTCAACCCACTGCGATTGCTCAGGCGACGAGTAGACTCTTCCGGTAGGTTTAGTGTAAAGCTTTATAGATTGGGTTGAGTAAGAAATATTTCGGAAATATTTCGTGTATCTTATTGAATTTCTAGTGATCATTTTGAAAATGGTGTAGAAATTCAATGAAGAATTTTAAGTTTTAGTTACGTTTCGTGAAAGAGGTAGACGAATTACCTTTAGTATAGCTTTGGGAGGTGCCAAATCTTTACGAAACAGTTCTTTGCGGTAAATTCAGAGGAGAATTCTGTGCTCAACGTAATGATTGAGGTTGTTTTCAAATTTGAATAAGCCAGTTTTTCGGGAAATAAGTTAGTGATGAATAATATAGTATTTTCATCGAATTTAGAATGAATTCGACAGAAAGTACATTTTAATAAGGTATGTGTTGGGAAGCTTATAGAATTGGGAAGAGTCATGCATAACCGGCAGTCAGTGAGGAAGAACTGATCACAATGTTAATAGTCACCAGTTATTCAGAAATATTAGAATTTCCCCTAGTTTTTTTTTGTGTTATGTTCCTCAATGAAGTTTTTTTTTCTAAGAGATAGTTTGATTAATTGGAAGTATTAGAACATTTGTTGAAGACCAGAGCCTCACGACGTTGAAGGTCAGTGACAGACATGATCTGTAATGGAACATGATCTGGAAATAGAGGTGGAGTTGACTCCCGAGTTAACGATGAACACATATGACTCCGAATAGTTCGATAAACTTTCATAGAATCGAATTATTATCCTTATAGTAAAATTAATATTTTGTAAATAAAAAAAAATATTCGTAACATATTTTCTTACGAAAATTTAGTTAAATCAATTCAACTAAATTTTCGTAACTTTAGCATGGAGTGATGTAACAGTTACACACTATTGAAATATTTAATATTTGATAGTTTACTTATTTATTAATTTATTCATTTATTTACTGCTGTATTTATTTGTTGAATTGAATTTTTTCAATATAAATTCAATTCTTCCAAAACTCAATAACAAACATCCACATAGAGTAGACCGTAGTTATTGATGCAAATGAGATCCACATGTCAATTACCCATCAATATATTTCAAATCAAATCCGCCTGCATTTATACGTTGTAACGGGTCGTCCTTCAGTCCAACCATTGGTAGCCAAAAATCACGCTCTCTTCTTTTAAGCCGAGTGAGATTGCCGAACATAGTCGAAGAACAGAATCCTTTCAGTTAGTTTGAAGGAAAGAGAAAGATAGAATAGTGACTTGGGCTAGAACGAACTAAATAGAATGACCCAAGATTCCGAGTAATCCCGAAGAATTCTCGGGAAATGACGTACTTCCGCTTACGTTGAGATTCTCTTCCCTAATCTGAGGATTACAGGGCTCAATCACTTTGTCCCAGTTCGTTGAGTAGAGTGGTAGTGACGCGATTTTGCTCCGTTTATTAAAAAGTGTTCAAAGGTAATAGTGATGTGGTTTTTCTTTTCAGTTGGATATAAATTTCTATTCTTTTACATAGCCAGAAAATGAAGTGTGTGAGTTTATCGTGTGCGGAATATATTTGTGTGCTGATAGAAAGATAAGGTAAAAATGTGCTTAAATTAAAGACCCGCTTTATGCTAACGATCCGTTCGAACAACCACGTTTGTTCCATCCAATTTCTCAGGTTATCATCCATACGAAAGCACGCTCGCTGGACACCGTTCGCTGACTGCGTCACTCGCCACTTCCTGGAGGACAGATTTGCCCGACGCACGTTTTTCCGTCGGAAGGGAGTCGATCCGCTACAACATCGCTCCATTGGAAGTGATCTTCCGGTGGCCTTAGGAAAGCCACGTGTTGGTAAAACACCGATCATTCGACCGGCAGAATAACCAGCAGCATCCAAAAAGCCCTCTTCAGCTGGTCAGATTCGGGCGAAGTGCTCATAGCACTTGGATCCCCTCGTTCCCCACGTGCTCTGCAGTAAACCCAGCATCACCATCCATCAGTCGCTGAGTCGGTGAGTCCGTTCCGTTTTTACCTATTTGATCAAATAGACGTCCATAAATTCCGAAACCGATATTAATTGATAACCGCTGGATTGATTTTCGGACCCCGCTTATAGACGGGCGCGTCCATGAAGTGATCACGTTTATGATCCATGTGCACATGTGACTGCGTTCTCGGAAGCACCCTCCGAAACGCACACAAATAATAACACCCGGGTGTCCAAGCTTTTACCATTCATCGCTTGCCGCTCCTGAAGATGTCATCATAACCTGTGGTTGGGTCGAACAATGAGATAAAAAAGCACACTAACGAACTAGTAGATAGGGAGAGAAAGAAAAACGCACACAATAGAAAGCTAGGCCTAGGAATCAGCATGCAGAAATAAATTATACTTACCGTGAAATCATGTCCAATTTACTAAATACATTACAATCTATGCCTAAAGTTAAATAAATGTTTTTTGCTAGTGTAGCTAGATAGAGTTTTTAGTTGACTGAAATGTTTCCACGTCACTTCGGTTATGTTGAGTCCGCTTTCTTTACCACATGGTAAATTTGAATCAGTTAAGAATAATCTCTTCCACTTTAGTAGCGGTATCTGGTGACCAACATTGACTCTGCCTATGATGAGCTTTTAGGCATGGAGAGTTTCTACCGGGTGGTTTGGAAGGTGAACTTTGAGTCTTGATGAGTTTGGTTATTTAGGGTCTTGGAACCTGTTCTGGGACAAGGTCAGGGTGCCTAGCTGGACCGATCCGGATTCTTCTTGAAGAATTCTGTTATTTGACTTGCGTTAGTGCAGTCTCATCCGGGCAATCTACGACATGGCGGTAGTCTCCGAAAGGAGTGGCGCGAAAACTACGCGCTTTTAAAAGATCGGTCCGCTCCGGCTACACCCTGATTTTTTTTATTTTGATTTTTCAGATTATGTAAAAATAATGTCACTCGCTTTTCTCAGAGATTGCTGAACCGATTTTCACAAACTTAGATTTAAATGAAAGGTCTTATAGTCCCATACAAAGTTCTTAAATATAATCTAGATCCAAATTATGGTTCCGGAATTTATTTATTTATTTATTTGGGAGCAGGGAAAAGCCCACTGGAGCTGAAATTTACAATCTCTCTCTCCAGCAGGCATAAAACCTCCTCATCTTTTTATATCAACAGATTGCAAAGATCCAACAGATATATTGCTTAATACTAAGGGCTTAAAGTGACATTACTCCCGGCGAGGGTCAAGAGTGATTGGACGGTGACGTTGAAGGCCGCATCCTGCTGTCCGTATGGGTCCGCGGGAAAACCCCCAAGTCACAAACACTCGGCGGGTGTCCGGCATGCTGGACATCAAAGAGAGTGACTCTCGGAGAGCGGAGAGTAATAGCAATACAGGAAAAAAGAAGAGAAAAAGAGAAAAGTGAATATTGTAGTAAATGGAATTACGAAGGGGTTCGAAGGGGTGGAAAGGGGGGGGGGGGGGTCGTTTTGAAAGAAGTTGAAAGCGGCAAAAGATCAAGTTAATGGTCTCAAAAGATGGTGAAAAGATGAAGAAGGGGGGATGCAAAAAGTATTAGTAACATCATAAAGATCTAGTTAGTTTCAAAGAAGATGGTGGACAGCCGGGGGATTGAGAGAGTCGAGCGGATGTTAGAAACAAACCTAATGGTGAATATTATTCTTGGTTGCATAATCGATAAAGATTGGAAGCAGACTTACTAAGGGAGCACTAAACTAAACTTGTGGATTAGATACTAAATCACCCTAAAGCTAAATCTAGAATTTAAGTATTGGAGTTGGAAGGACTGTTTGAGATTGTGTTTAAAAAAAATTGTTTTATGGTATTGCGGGACAGGGTAAAATCAAATACATGAGAACATCTATTGAATAGACGACACATACTGGAGAGAGGTTCATTATAGTCATAATAAGTGCGAGCGGTTTGAATTCTCAGGAACTGATGAGATCGAAGATTTCTAGAATGAATATTTAAATTTAGTTTGCCTAACAATTCGGGGCAATCAATTTGAGATTGCAACAGATCTGCCACGAACCAGTGCGCAATATAGTGCTTTTAAGCAATATATGCTTTTAAAGTTCTTTGTGACTCGAAAAATAAAACCAAGTGTCTTGGAAGCCTTAAAGATAATATACTCGACGTGATGTTTGAAACTAAGTTTAGAATCCAAAAGGACTCCCAGGTCCTTTACAGTCGATTCTCGCTTGAGGATAGTTCCGGAAATAGTATAGTTAAATACTACGGTTGTGCGTTTGCGAGTTAAAGAGATCACGGAACATTTAGATGGGTTTAATACCATTCTATTGAGGTCGTACCAGTTGGAGAAAATATCCAACTGTTTTTGTAGGAATCTGGCATCTTCGTGATCTTTAATAAGATGGAACAATTTAAAATCGTCGGCGAAAGATAATTTCAAGCATTGCATCGAATGGTTCAAATCGTTCAGATAAAGTAAGAATAAAAAGGGTCCAAGATGACTTCCTTGAGGTACACCCGAGTTAGCTCGAAAAGGTTCAGCTGTACAGTCTCCGATTTTAGTTATCATACTACGACCAATGAGGTACGAATGCAACCAATTCAAAAATGATCCATTGAATCCAAGTCTGTCAAGTTTAGCAATAGCTATTTGGTGATTTATTTTATCAAAAGCAGCGGAGAAGTCTGTATATATGGCGTCAACCTGCTGTCGCGCCAGTAGCGACTTAATTATGTAGGATGTATAACATACCAGGTTTGTGGATGTGGATGTGGTTTTGGCATAAAACCGTGTTGAGTTGAAGATATGTAGCTGGAGCAGTTGTGGGTAATGAAGTCCAAAACGATTATTTCAAAAAGCTTAGATACAGCACATAATGCAGCAATTCCGCGGTAATTTGGTATATTGCTTTTATCACCTTTTTTAAATACAGGAAAGATGAACGATTTCTTCCATGAATTAGGAAAAATTCCTGAGCGCAAGGATATATATAATAATATTATCAAAGGAACCTGTAGACTTTCCGAGAATTCTTAAGAATAATGGAGGGTATTCCATCAGGTCCAGCGCTTGATGATCTTTTCAGTTTAGTTAAGGAAGCTTTCACCATATCTATGGTAATAATGGGATGGGGACCAACGGGGGGGCGTAAAGGAACATTGTTGGCAGCTTCGAAGATGTTATTACTAGCCAGATTTTCTTCACAGAAAACGCTGCTGAAGTGTTTGCCAAAGTGATCACAGATATCGATGCTTGCAGAGTGCCGAGCGACATATGACTAGCTAACCCTGATTCCTTTCTTTGTTCATTAACGTGATTCCAAAACCTTTTAGGGTGGGATTTAAGATTCTTCTGGATGCGACATTGAAAGGCATAGTGGAGCGATTTATTCAATCGTTTATAACGATTGTTGTGGAACAGATAATAAGATCTAGAATGAAGAGTAGGCTTTTTGGTGAATTTCCTCAAAGCGCATCGTTTGGCTCGTTTAAAACGCTTCAAAGTTCGGTTTGACCACGGTGGACAGAGCAGTTTTTTCGTTGCTTTTTGGGTAATAGCGTCGGTTATTTTATGTGTCCAAAGATCAACGGCAGAATTACAGTCACGATTTGATAGTAAATAGTTTCAATCCAGTTCCATCAGAAATCTATTCATTTCATTGAAATTACCACTTCTGTAGTCAAAGAAAGTTGATTCGGAGACGTCATTGAAAACATTGAAATAAATAATTAGACGAAGAGCGAGACCATTTAATGCCGGGGAAATTATAGTCGCCTATAATAATCACCTTATCGTCTAAAGCCATTTGATTTCAATTTGTGAGAGCGAGTTCAAATGCTGAACAAACAGGGACATATCATTGATGCGATCAGGCGGGATATAAAGAACACAAATATAGAGCGTGAAATCTTAGAACATGAGAGCAACGCAAAGCTGCTTGACACCGGTGCAGTTCAAGAGTTATAAGTGTTGAGATTTGAATTTTGAGCGACAGGCGAGTAATACACCACCGCCGCTTTTTTATGGCTGCTCTGCTCGGTGCGATCCTGCCTGTAAACAGAGAACGTATCACCGAATATTTGCTTAGAGAGAGTGTTGCCGTTTAACCATGTCTCCGGAAATAAGTATATGTCGTGGGCACCGTCAGAGCAAGCGAGACGATAATCTTCAAGAGAGCAGTTGATTCCTCCAACGTTCTGATAATACACGCTCAGACTAATGTTATCAGAAATTTTGATTTTTGCTGGAGGGGAATAGGGTTCGGTGAGCGACGCATGGGGGATCGTGGGTAAACTGGACGAGGCATTTTTGATGGAATTGACGGCATTAGTGGAGATTGCAAGCGAGTGCTGTTGTTGATATATTGAAGCCGGGGAAGTGGGGGGAGCGGTGATTTCGGTATGTGATGAGCTGCCTGTTTCGAACTAAGTGATAAAAACGTGTTTAATCCACCTAGCAGTGAGATGATACCTTTTTTTATCAATCCGCATGTGTTTTTCGCATGAATATTCTTCGGTGTTTAAGTTTTCATGACATGTCGTTTTAAGCGACAATTTGAGATTTTAATCACTCATTACTGTGTAATGTCGAAACTCGGATCGAATTTGAATCTAGAAGTGTGATAATCGATTAAACATGCCATGATATGTAAGTTCCACTTTAGAGTTTACGGTAATTTAAAGTACTTCCAGGGCCGGTATTCAGGAACCAGCATAACCCAAACCGATTCGTATGGCCATATGACGAATAAATTACAACAGTTTTGAGTCCAACTTTGAAGCTTTTCGGGATTGTCATCTTCTATATCGGTTCGAATTTTAATAATTCATCATCATGTAATTCGAGAACCGGAAGTCATAATTGGATAAAATTAATTAATTTTTGTATGTATGTATAAAATTAATTAATTTTGTACATAATCGTTCGGGTCGTTTGTTGTTGTCTTCAAATATTGACTCGAAGAGGTTGGTTAAATCCAGTTTTAAATTATCAAGGCGTTCGAAAAAAGTAGTACCGTTATTTACGGAGCGTTCCAATCTATCTCGAAATTGGTTGTTACAGCAAACCTTGGCACAGGGCTGGGTATACATACGGCAGAAAGTTTGCATTGAATCAGTCAAGGCACCAACCAGTTTTAATGTAGAAGTGGTGCGTTGGAGAATCAAGCTCATCGTATCAGTGGATGATGCGTTTTTATTTGCAGACCTACGGTATTTAGGGCAGAACCAACACGCTCCAGGACAGTCCCGAATGGTTTTAGAAAGAGTGCTGTTCACATTTGCGCATTTAATATGAACTACCGGAGCAAGATTCGCAGGTTATCTTGACACTTCTCGATCCAGATGAACAAAAACAAGGTTCAGCATTGCATTTACTTCTCGTCATGTTCATAGAATGATTTTGACAGGAACGTGAGTGCGAGAGTGACGTGAGTGATGATATGGACAGGATGATATGCACCAAAAATGTGAAATTGATATCATTCAATTTTCTCGAAGATGGTAGAACCGAGTTTCACCATCTTAGATTCAAATTAAAGGTCTTATGGTCTCGGACAAAGTTCCGGAATTTCATTTGGATCCAACTTCCGGTTCCAGAATTACAGGGTGATATGCATAAAAATGTTAAAATAATGCACAAAAAGTGTGAAAATAATGTCACTCACTTTTCTCGGAGATGGAAGTTCTTAAGATGTCATAAGAATATCCTAATTTTTATTCGGGTCAAACCCCTGGTTTTGGAGATGTCGTGCTCAGTATGAAAACGTCAATTTCAGGAATACTTTGTTCATAAGTTACCTTTTTATATTGCCTAGTGAAATCACTTCACTTTCTCACATATGATTGAATAGATTTTCACTAACTTAAATAAAATGTAGTGTATCAATGTAGTAGTATCATGAAACAGAAATCTTCAAAAGTATTTGCTGAACTTTTCAAATTGAAGTATTTCGGGGAAATTCTGCTGTAATATACAGCAGTGAAAATGAGAAAATGAAAATGAGAAAGGAATTATTACACCACTAGGTGGATTAAAACAGGTTTTATACATTATTTTCACATTTTTAATGCATATCACTCTGTAATTCCGGAAGTGGAAGTCGGATCCAAATGATATTCAGAAATTTTGTATGGGATTATGAGACCTTTCATTTGAATCTAAGTTTGTGAAAATCGTTTAAGTCATCTCCGAGAAAACTGGGTGACATTGTTTTCACATTTTTAGTGCATTATTTTCATATTTTTGGTGCATATCACCCTGTAATTCCGGAAGCACACATACACACAGACATTTGCTCAGCTCGACGAGCTGATTCGAATGGTATATGACATTCGGTCCTCCGGGATTCATTTCTGCTGTACAGGATTCATTTCTGCCTTTTAGAAGGTAGAAGATATTTAGCACAGTTCGGAACATTTTTCTCGAACGATTTTCGCACAGCGAAAAGTGCACGAAGCAAATCAAATTATTTTGGATTTTCACTAAACTGATGATTTCTATCTTCGAAAGAAAGTAATCTTAATAGTTCTTTAGATAACATTTAGAGCCACTAGAACGGTTGATTTTATGTAATGTTCTCCACTTTTTTTTTTTATTGAACATGTTATGTTCTCCACTTTTCGTTTCTTGTTTTCTTTCTCTTCAATGCAAACCATCAGCAGCTGATGCAATCGTTCTTGCTTGAATTGAAACTAGCTTTGCAAACAAACCGACACATCCGCTCGCAGTGCCAAATGATGCGAAACTGGTTTAATGCGTCTTCTCGCCTTGACGACCGGAAGGTAAATGAGAACTATGACCTGAGAGTTTGAGGTTTTTAACCACGCAGAAGGTGCGCTCTCCGATGGCGCTGTTTGAATGCGTCTTCTCGCCCCGACGTCTGAATCCATCGAACGCACGAAAAGAAATGATTCGATTTTCGACCATGGTTCCCCTTTTATACGCATTCAGATGAAGATATGTGCCTGACTACCTCAAAATTGTCGTCCTTGCTCGAAAAACCCAAGCAAAATTGAAGAGTTCTCAGCGTTGTTTTAAAATGTTCAGAAAACTTAATTTTTGAGTTGTTTATGGTTATCTCACACTGTTCAAAATATTATCCTCAATTCCTGATTATATTTTTGATGAAATAGTAAAAGAATTATGTTGCTGCCATTAATACATTAATTCTTCCATATGGCTAATTTTGAAAAGGCGCCCCAAAGTAAAGTAAGTCGTATTCCCGACAAAAAAAAAACCCTTCTCAATCTCTCTACCCGATCAGGTGATAATAACTGAAATGTAACAACTTTCGTAATTTATTTCAAAAATCTTTTGTACCAAATTTTGAAATATTTTTGGCTGTTTAGCTGTTAAATTAACAAAAATCAAAACAAAAAAGACTCTAGCAGTATCAAAATCGTTACAGATTTTGTAACGTTTGTATCACAATTATTTTGAATTAGATAAATACAGAAGTCTGAAAGGAGAAATTTATAACCATACCCGATCAGATGCACATAACAAAATCATAACACAAATATATAAACAGTTGATATGTATAACATTTTGTGTTATTTTGAGATATTTAACAAATGAAAACAGTTGAAAGTTAAAATTTATGATAACAATATAATAACAAAATCAGTTATGATGTTTTATTTTCGTTTGCAGGACTTATGATAACGTTCATCAATTGGAAAAATGAGTTCTTTTGTTGCTTTACATCGAAATATAATGATCAGAATTTCAAAAAACTAAAACAAGAAACCAGATTACTAAATAAATTATTCATTTAATAAAAAAATCATTCAACAATTTTGGATTGAAACGATGCTTAAAGTTGACTGTGATATAGTGTTTCTGTGTTAAATATGCTAACTGATTTATTACAACTATTGTTATAAATTTCTGCTTTCGGACTTCTGTAGTTATATCAAATTGAATAATAATTGTGATACAAACGTTTCAAAATCTGTTACGATTTTGTTCCCGCTAGAGTCTTTTATGTTATGATTTTTGTTATTTTAACAGCTTACCAGCCAACAATATTTCAAAATTTGTTACAAAATATTTCTGAAATAAAATACTTCAGTTATTATAATTTTGTTATTACCATCTGATCGGGTAGTTGTAATAATTTAGATAGAATAACGAATAGTTCTGAATAATATCATTTTTATGACTGATATTGTAAGTTAATGTATAAATTAGAAAAAGGTTTTAGAAAACTATATCAGAGCCAATTTTTAGCATTGTTCCTACCATAAATTGTTATTTTTTTTATCAAATGAATAATTTGTTTATTGATCTGGTTTCTTCTTTTAGTTTTTTGAAATTCTGATCACTATATCTCGATTTAAAGCACCGGAACAACTCATTTTGTCAATTAATTAATTATTATGACTCCTAATCATTATTAATTATTATGACGAATGAAAATAAAACATTATAACTGATTTTGTTATTATATTGATATCATAAGTTTTAGCTTTGAACTGTTTTCATTTGTTAATTATCTTGAAAAAACACAAATTGTTATACATATCAACTGTTGATATACTAGTGTAATGATTTTGTGATGTGCATCTGATCGGGTGATCATGCCTTTCTCTTGCCGTTTAAATAGTCTCATTAAAACATTTATTCTAGATTCTATTCTCGGCCATTAGTATTGTGAGTTTTACCAAAAGAACTAGTGCTCCTGAACCGCTCATTCTCGTTCTTCAGCAATTTTGAATGTTTCTGCATGAACCGTTCGAGAGTAAATAATTATATTTCGTTGGTCACAAACTCTTTGAATCTAAATTCAGTAACTTATATAGGCATTAATACACATTCTTAAAAAATTCATCCGCTTTTATTTATTAATTTATTTTTTAAAAGATCAGAGAAATATCGTATTCCAACAAAGAATTGTTGTGCACACATTTTTCTAGAAGAACTAGTTCTTTTGAATCATTCGCGAACGGATTGCCCATCTCTAATTATAAGTTTATCGAATCTTTCGAACCAGAAACCCTTCCAAATAGGATCAACATGTTCAGTTTTCAAATACGTCTAAGCCAAGATGTTATTATTATTATTATTATTTTTATTATTACTATTATTATTATTATTATTATTATTATTATTATTATTATTATTATTATTATTATTAATATTATTAATATTATTATTATTATTATTATTATTATTATTATTATTATTATTATTATTATTATTATTATTATTATTATTATTATTATTATTAGTATTATTATTATTATTATTCATTAATTTAATATCGTTTGAGTGTTTGAACAGCATAATTTCACTAGAATTAAATATTTTATCACCATTTAAATCTTACCTTACCTTTCCTAACAGCTATAGGCCTGGGGTGTCTTTTGCTGTATCAAGCATACGTCTCCACATAACTCGGTCCATGGCTGCTCGTCGCCAGTCACTTAAGGCACGGATGCTTCTGAGATCACCCTCCACTTGATCGCTCCACCTTGCTCGCTGCGCTCCTCTTCTTCTTGTACCAGTCGGATTAGGTTCAAGAACCATTTTCACTGGGCTGTCGTCCGACATCCTTAAGACATGCCCAGTTCATCGTAGACGTCCGATTTTAACTGTCCGTACGATAGGTAGTTCTCCTTGCAGCTGTTGCAATTCGTGATTCATACGCCGTCTCGCACTCCGCCACAGATGGTCCTCAGTACCTTTCTTTCGAAAACACTGAGAGCGCGTTGGTCCTCTGCCAACATAGTCCAGGTCTCGTGGCCATAGAGAACAACCGGTCTAATGAGCGTTTTGTAGATGGTCAATTTCGTGCGGTGGCGTACTTTTTTCGATCGAAGGGTTTTTCTGAGTAAAAGGACCCCCCGATTCCCTGCCAAAATACGTCTATGAATTTCTCTGCTGGTGTCATTATCGGCGGTCACTAGTGAGCCCAAATACACGAACTCGTCAACCACCTCGTCACCGTCTATCAATATTCGTGGTGGGAGGCGTAGTGTTTCTTCTCTACAGCCTCTTCCTCTCATTTATGGCCAGTCCAATACGCCTAGCTTCAGCTTTCAGTCCGATGTAGGTTTCCGTCATCTTCTCAAGGTTACGTGTCACAATATCAATATCGTCAGCGAAGCCAAAAAGTTGTACGGACTTTCGGAAGATCGTGCCACTCGTGTCGATCCTCGCTCTTCGAATCACACGTTCCAGGGCAATATTGAACAAGTGATGTGATGTAATGTGTGATGTGAAGTGAAGCCACCATCAGTTCAAGGACTTGCCAGTGGATGCGAGTAGACTTACAGTAGCCCCGATATGACTCATCCATTCACCTTCTTACTATAGCTGTTACCGAAAAGCGAACAAAAAGGGTTGGGCGGATATGTAAGTAGAGTTACTTACTCGTATTCCGCGGGAATAAAAGATGCTCTTCCAACCATACTATCCAGTGCATGGATGAAGCATATCGCTATACATGCTTGAACCCGCCTGATGGTTTGTTTGAGAAGGGCGCGTCAGACTCATTTCAAACCATCAGAAGGAAACAAGTTTCCTTCAAGTGATTTGGACTGGCTATCCACAATCCCTCTTCCAGTCATCAATTCGTCCGATGCCCTGATGCTCCCTTCCCTTTACGCCCCCCATGCAAAATGTTTTATATTGATAATTACAATGAAACATAGTGTAATGAAATTAATATAACATAAAATGATATAATAGATTACAAAATAATACAACATAACATAACATAATAAAATATATTTTAATTTAATATAATATAATACAAAATAATATAATATATCATAAAACATTATATAAAATAACAGTTAATAAAGAGTGTCAGTTATGCTCTTCTATCTTCGTGTAATACTGCAGGAAGTAGAATAGTTCTCTTCTAATAACAATAATGATATCCACATCTATAAAAATAATATATGTTATTATTATTGATGACAAATTAATAATAATGAAAATAATAATAAAAAACAAATTTAATTTAGTACAATGAAATATATAATAAATAATATAATGAATAAAATGATATGTTGCGATATGCTTATATTATATTACTTGAATCTATATGTCATTTCTCATCCTCTCATTCTGCCATAAACGCATTCCCTCGACAAATTGTCACCACAGACACACGTGTAGGCATGAAACAGGAACCAGTGAGGACCAAGCTCACCTTGTGACGACCTTGATAGTTAGTTAAAAGATTACTTTACAAATGATAACTTATAAGGAAAACAAATTTATATTTTGCGCAGAGGTACGTAGTACTACTCATAATAAAGCCTATAATATAATATAATATCATACAACATAATGCAATACAATATAACATAATATAATAAAATAGAATATAATATAATAAAATATAATATGATATAATACAATATAATATGATATAATGCAATGCAGTATAATACCATACAACATAGTATATAATAACATAAAATAGTGTAAGACGATAATATATGAAACAATATGCTATGATAAAATATAACAGTTAATGTCGCAGTGTAAGTTACGCTTTTCTAATAATAAAAATAATAATAATAATAATAATAATAATAATAATAATAATAATAATAATAATAATAATAATAATAATAATAATAATAATAATAATAATAATAATAATAACAATAATAATAATAATAATACATGATGTAATAAACAACAGAATTATATGTTGTAATATACTATGATAAACATTGCCCTTTAGGATGGGCTCCAACCTACAAGCCATTTCGCACCCTCTCATTCAGCTACTAACGCAGAAGGTGATAGCACCCAGTCGACGCCGTTCTATTGACCAAATGTCATCATAGACGCTCGGGGAGGCATGAGAAAGGGACTTGTGAGGACTTAGTTATCTCACCATTTGACGACCTTTCCAGGGCAATATTGAACAAGATACAAGAAAGTCCATCACCTTAACGTAGCCTTCTCCGAGATTCGAAGGGACTCGAGAGCGTCCCAGATACTCGGACGTAGCACATCACTCTATCCATCGTTGCTTTGACCAATCGTGACAGTTTATCCGGGAAATTGTATTCTTGCATGATCTGCCATAGCTGTTCTCGATCGAATGTGTCGTATGCCGCTTTGAAGTCAATGAATAGGTGATGCGTGGGTTCGTTGTATCCACGACACTTCTGAAGTACTGTCTTATCGCGAATATGTGATCCGTAGGAGCGCAGGATCCAGTAAATCTTGCTTGATATGGCCCTACGAATTCCTTAGCTATTGGTGATAGACGACGGCAAAGGATTTGGGAGAGTACCTTGTAGGTGGCGTTCAGCAATGTGATTGCGCGGTAATTGCAACAGTCTAGCTTATCGCCCTTTTTGTAGACGGGACATACCACTCTATCCATCCATTCCTGCGGTAGAATCTCCTCCTCCCAAATCCTAGAAATCATCCAATGCAGCGCTCTAGCCAGTGCCTCTCCTCCATGTTTGAGCAGCTGGTCATTGCCGCGGCTTTGTTGTTCCTCATCTTGCCGATCTCCTCACTTATCTCCTACAGATTAGGGGCTAGGAATCTTTTTTTTTTACAAGGTGAAATGCATTTACGCACGGAGTGTGGGACTCTCCACAGGACTACCCAACTGTTGATTGGAACTACCCACTAAAACACCTTGGATCTCCAACCCTACCTCCCCGGCACCACCGCTAGGTATTACTTCGGGGTGGAAGGCTATTGGTGCTCACAGCACCCTCCCCAGATTTATGCAGAATGGGGATCAGTATCCTGCTCTCGAGGGATCGACCAGTTGGATGACGAGGTCGTTCCAGTGATGCCGGCTGGAGGGTAACTTCCGGTTCACTGGCACCTTGGCGACCCAAAACTGCTCGACGAGGGAAGTCCTCCCGAACCGACGCTTACGGTTCGCGCCTACGACCCGACCAAAAGGATGCCTAAGTCGATCCAATGATTCCGGTTGGAGCGTGACTTCCGGTTCAATGGCGCTCAGACGATCTTAGCGGTACCACGCGACGATCTATTCAACTAGTCCCCGACAAAGGATCTAGACTAGTCCGACGGAGAGTTCCCCGGCGAAGGAGAATCTCCCGACACCGAGTCCCTTACACCACACGGGACACCCGATGGAGTGCCGAGGTCGGTCCCGCGATTCCGGTTCGAGCATGGCTTCCAATTCGCTGGCGCCTCGACGACTCGAATCGGTGTTGTGGCGGCTACTCGACTAGCCCCCGCCGAACGATCTAGCCTACACCGACGGAGAGTTCCCCGACGAAGGAGGCTCTCCCGAAACCGACGCTTTCGATTCCCGTCAACGCCCGACCGAGAGGATGCCTGGGTCGGTCCAGTGATTCCGGTTGGAGGATAGCTTCCGGTTCACTGGCGCCCTGACGATTCTAGCGGTATTACGCCACGATTTACTCGTCTAGTCCCCGACAAAGGATCAAGACTACTCCGACGGAGGCTGGGAATCTGTCGTCGGCTGAGCGTGCACCCAGATTGATTCCTGTTCCATTCTCTGTATCTTGTGCTTCGCTATTCAGATGCTCGTCATAGTACTGCTTCCACCTGTCGATCACCTCACGTTCGTTCGTGAGAAGGTTACCACTGGTATCTCTGCACATTTCGGCCTGTGGCGTGTAGCCTCTACGTGAGCGGTTCACCTTTTCATAGAACTTCCGTGTGTCATTTGCGCGGTAAAGCTGTTCCATCGCTTCGCGATCTTGGGCTTGCTGGTGGCGCTTTTTCCTCCGGAAAACCGTGTTCTGTCTGTTCCGTGCCTGTCTGTATCGTTCCTCGTTCGCCCTCGTTCGGTGTTGCAGCATCCTCGCCCTTGCTTCATTCTTCTCTTCGACCAACTGCTGACATTCGCCATCAAACCAGTCATTTCCTCGATTCGATAACCTCGTACCTAGAACGGTTGCAGCAGTGCTACTCACGGCGGACCTTATATTCCTCCAGCCGTCTTCAAGAGTCGCCGCGGCAAGCTGCTCTCCCGTTGGTAGCACTAACTCCAGTTGTTGCGCGTATTCCTCTGCAGTACGAATGCTACGTAGCTGCTCGAGATTGAGTCCCGGCGTTCCTGTGCGACGAGTATTGTGCACCGTCGATAGTTTTGAGCGCATACAAACCGCGACAAGGTAGTGGTCAGAATCAATTTTGGCACTGCGGTAAGTGCGGACATTGATGACGTCGGAGAAGAAACGCCCGTCGTTGATTTTCCGTATGTTGATCAGGTGATCTCCAGGTGGCTTTGTGGATATTTTGGAGAAGAAGGTGCTTCGAACTACCATTCTTCGGGAGGCTGCAAAGTTTACGCATCGTTGACCGTTGTCGTTTGTTACCGAGTGCAGGCTCTTCAGCCCGATCACGGGCCTGTACATTGCCTCCCGGCCTACCCGAGCATTCATGTCAGAATCATGTGGGCAGTGCACGTTGATGATGCTGTAATTGAAGAAACGGCCCTTGATCTTCAATACGCACATTCTATCCGTGATTGGCTGCCAACCAATCACGCGTTGGCGCATCTTGCCCAACACTACAAATCCCGTTCCTAGAACGTTGGTTGTGCCACAGCTCTGGTAGAAGGTAGCTGCTCGATGCCCACTTTTCCCACCTTCTGTCCCGTCCAACAAAGTTCCTGCAATTCTACGACATCGGAGCCGCTGATTTGAAGCTCATCATGCAGCATTCGGTCGTATCCTGGGAAGCCAAGCTATTTGCAGTTCCATGTGCTAAGCTTCCAATCGTAGTCCTTATTTCGTCGCGTAGGTCTTTGCCGATTATTCCGAGTCATATTTCTTTCTTGATTGTTCGTAACTTCCTTTTTCTGGCCGGCTTGTTAGGCTTGCACCAACCTCCTGTCTCGCCGGGGTTCCATTGTGTCAGCACTGTTTAGAGTCCCACACTGACGCAAGGACGGTAATCAGCCGCTCCTAACATGGAGAACAGACGCTGTTTCGAACCGCCCCAACATGGGGAACAGAGGCTCGGGTAGGCTCGCTCTCCTTCCCTGTCAGCATACGACCAAGGTCCCAGCGGGGTTGGTTAACAGATCTTTCCTATGGTTACTCGTACCCCAGCCGCACCTCGGAGAGGTAGGGATAGGAGTTACTGGACAAAAGGCTAAGAACCACATTGGGGCCTGAATATTGCATTGTCCAGTCGTTTACCAATCACCATTTAAATCTACTATATGTATATCACGTCACTATACACATTCACTATGTATCTCACAACACTTTAAATCATGTATAATGAACGTCGCATCACAGATAGGGGAAAGTCTTATAAAGCGCTCTGCTAGCCAAAATGTCCCTCTTAGTTTCTTAAGCATTCAAGACGTTTCTGAACCAAATTTTTATCATTAACACCATATTTTTGTAGAATCTTTCTGTTCAAGTTCTGCTAGTGAATCCGAAGTTAGTGAACATTTAAGTGAAGTGAAAGTGATTAATTTGCGTCACAATGCCGATTGATCGCACACGATCGATAAGAAAACCTTTGAGGATCCCGAGCTGTTGCGCTTATCCATCAACGTGGTCCAATAAAGGGAAAAGAGGCGAAAATCAATCATTCCTTTGATAAATTCCCCTTTGAAGATAATCCCTCGACAATTAGTACATCGCTGCTGAAGATGTATGCCAAAAACCTGGTATTGCACTACAGGGAGTACACCGAAGCGCATCGTCAAGTGGTTGCAGTTGTTTCACCGTCCAAAATGGTAGAGCCGGACGACAAATTGGACGAATTCGACATTCTTCACACTGAAGCGCTCTAACGTCTCGAGCGTTTTCTAGAAGTTTTAACCAAACCTGTGCCAGTAGTTACCAGTGCTGATGGAACAGCACGAGTGATCGTTCTTCATCCTCTTAAAGCGCCGATTCCTTCGTTCGATGGCCGTACGGAAAATTGGCCCAGTACCAGGGTCTGGCAGTGGATGAACTGTCAGGGCTTATCATCACTAAGTTGTTAACCTCCCGATTGGACGACCACACCCTTCAGTTGTGGGAACGGACGCAAAAGCATGGTGAGTTGCCGAACTACGAAAGTACACTGAAATTCCTAAAGGGTAAGTCCAAATTCTAAAGCGATTCAATAATTATCGCCACACCGAATCGCCGAAAGAGCCTCATGCTAAATATTTCTCTAAACATGCTAGACAGAAAACCCATACTGTCACTTTCTCTGTAAACTCATGTCAATTTTATGGGGAGAACCACCGTCATTTCGAGAGTACCAAATTTACAAAGATGCCTACCTCTGAACGCGTAAACAAAGTTAGGCAGCTGAAAATTTGTTTCAACTGTCTCCGCCACTGTGCAAAAATTGTGCCTTCAAGAAAAACTGCTCGAAATGTCGTAAGCGACATCATACCTTCCTTCATAACGAGTCTTGTACGATAACTCCTAAGACCGAAAACCTTCCCTAGAAAGATTTGGCAACCAAAAGCGTTGGCAACATTGCAGAAACGAGTTCATCGCAACCTGTAACTCCATTAACAAGTGTTAATTCGACCCCCTCCTGCAACCATTCGCAAACCGCGAAAACCGTGATACTGTTGACAGCCGTTGGGAATCTAGTGAGTGCTGATGGCCATTTAATCCCTTGCCGTGCAGTGCTAGATAGTGGTCTCCAAGTCAGCTTTTTAACCGAGACGGTTGCTAACCTTACCTTGCTTTACCTTATTGAAATTTGGTCGAATTTACTCCGCTGATAGTTTCTCTGAGCTCTACGAGACACATTTGGGTTGGGTTTTTGCAGGAGAACTCAACAACGACGAGTCGAATACAGTCTTGGCTCATCCAGATTCTTCGCAGTTTCGATATCAGCGAATTCTTTGGAGGTCCGAGTACAATCAATAATTTCGTGTGCTGGAGCTACTAACCGTGACGTATAGGATTTTCTGCCCTTTTACTAGCTACCAGATGTCTGGCTCAATTGTGCAACGTGTTACGTACTGTTTTCGTATACACACTACTGGTGGCTGCTTTTCAGCACCGGACCACCAGTTCAGGGTCCCTTGTTGGTCTCCTGGAGAATCTTCACTTCACTATTTTTGGACGGACTTTTCTTCCCACCTGTGGTCACTGAGCGAATCGTTTGCGGCGGAAACAAGTTACATATAAAAACAAAATGGACGACACAGCTTGCATATAAAAAGACCGCACAATTTTAATCTTAGGCACTATATTTTGTAATAAAAAAAACAATTGAATATTAAACTTTTTACTACTTGCGCAAGTTTATTCGTCGATAACTTCTTCTCAACACTCCGTTGCGGCCGTGATGATCGTTGGTCGACTTGATGGTTCCTGGCGACGACGAGCGGGACGGCACTGACTTCGGGGCGATGGGACAGCAATTCCAAAGAAATCAGCAACTCGGCCTGTTTGTAGCGAAGGCCTATGTTCCGGTGAGTGATACTGCGCGCACTTTTTTTCGTTTCACCGCAAAGCCACACATGTCGGGTTAAAGGCAAACAAATTCAACCGGTCAACTTTGTCTATCGCACTTTTCCCGTATCAAATGTTCGTGGGGCACCTTCGGCACGAAATACTGATCCCTTTGGATCCACTTAGAAAAATATTTCTATCACGAAACGGATTGTGATCCCTTTGGATCAAGTTTAAACTTTTCGAACTGAAACGCGTTGTCACTTTTGGCGTGTGACTCTCGGCTGCGACCTTCACTCCTCCGGATCAGAATAATATAAGCCCCTGCTTAAGGGTTTTCCCGCGGTTTTATCGGCTTGCTGTCCATTTTCCATCCCAATCCCACCGCCACCTTCAAAGCCGGCCCCCCGCATTTTATGCTACGATGATGACGACGATGACAGTGTGTGGACAGATGACGGTTACAATGATTTATCGTTTGTGTTTCAGGTTGGTGTCTTGGATTATATTTGTACCTACTACACTTGTTTCCTTTAACCGAAATATTCATAATTTGTTAAGCAAATTTGTATAAAGAAATATATGAATTTACGAATGTAAATAAATGAATAATATAAATAAATAAATAGTGTAAATAAATGATTTTAAATATATAAATAAACAATAAATAAATGTAAATAAATAAATAATAAATAGAATAAATAAATAATAAATAAATAAATAGAATAAATAATTAAACAAAACCCTACTTGTGACACCAACCTAGGCTATTGAGCAAAACTTAAACGTGACTCAAACATGTAAACACGGAGTAGAAATGCGATTGACGTTTAAATTCTGCTCATACATTTACTGACAATTGATATAAACAAAAATATTACAAAATTTGACATATATATACAAGCTGGACTCAGTGACCAAAGGAACAACATTGTGACCAAAGAATAACAGGTCACAAACGACGAAGGAAATAAGTTCCCCGTAGCATCGCAAATCGTAATGGATGGCTGTTATGTCGATGACGTTCTTTCTGGTACCGATTCCTTGGCTCAACGCCTGCTCTAAGAAATGCTTAAGCTTGGTGGTTTTCCCATTCATAAGTGGAGGACTAATTGTAACGAGCTGATGAACCATATCCCTGAGGAAATTCGAGAAAAATTAGTATAATTGGATTCCATTACGACAGACGAAGTGATCAAAACGCTGGGGCTGATTTGGAGTCCACAACCTGATGAATTTTTGTTTCTGATTAAAAATCCAGTCGAATCGCCTACGGCATACATCAAGCGAAAAATGTTCTCAGAAATCGGGAAGATATTGGATCCATTGCGTTCTGTTTCGCCGGTTGTAGTGGTGCAGGAGATGTGGAAATCGGATTGGTCCTGGGATGAAAATCTTAAGGGAGAAATGCTTCTGGCTTGTTTGTTTGTTTGTTTTTTTGTTTATTGTCCAGTAGTTTAAGATAAGACATCTTTTGATTATTACTACCTCCGATTTCACCGTTCGCATATTCATTCTTATATCTAATTTTAATTTCTTATTTTAACAATTAAAATACTACTAGGTACTAGTTACGATTGAAAAAATCGAGGAAGCCAACTTTAATAATTGTTTCCGAGGGAGACCGTCTTACTGCAGGTGGCAATAAGTTCCAATTTATCACACCTCGAACAAACAGTGAACTAGCATAACACACCGTATTATGAGCAGGAATCACTAAGTTTTCCAAACGACGTCCTCGAGACTGAATAAGTTTTCCATAGAGTACAGCGGGGAACTGAGTTTTCTGAAGACCTCTAAGGAAAACACAGGAACGATATGCATAAAATCCATTTAGAGTACATCCAATGAGGTTCTGTTGCAGATGACTAACGTGGTCGTAGCGATTTAATCCATATACGTATCGCACACAGCAGTTTAATGCTAGCCGTAGCTGGTTAAATGAGTTGGCACTAGGGGAGACATGAAGAACATCTCCGAACAAGAAATGTGGCAAGATCAATGATTTGAACAGTTCGGGTTTACATCTCATCCAAGTCAGTCGACAAACAAAACCGCTTACGTTGGGGACAGAAGAAATCAAGTACAGTATTGTGTAGTGAACAATAGACCTCGAAAATGAGTGAACCAAACGAACAAAAGCTACCGTCGGTACGAAAGAATACAATTATTGTTGACTTCAGACAGTGCAAAATTCGACCTTCGATACGAGAACTTGAAGGTTTGCTTGAGGAGCAAATGCATCTTGACATTAAACGTGTGCATTTACTTCAATGCAATAAGACCAATAATGTTGTTTATATCCAGTTCTATAAAGAGTTGGATGCAATTCAATTCGCTAAAGACAATAATAATGTGCACTATGTGGAGCATGAAAACACCAAGTACAACATCCCAGTATATATGGAAGATAGTGCTATAGAAGTGCGTGTGCATGATCTTCCCTCAAGCGTCATCGATCCTTATATTCGCAAAACCATGTCCCAATACGAAGAGATTCTCTCTATCGAAAAAGAAAAGTGGAAGAATTTTTTCCCCGGTATTCTAAATGGCGTACGTTTGTTACGCATGCGCTTGAGGAAGCCTATACCTTCTTATGTGACATTCGGTCAGGATACAAGAATACCGTGCAAATCACTTGTTACCTATGACAATCAGATGGCCACATGTCAATATTGCCAAAAAGCTGTTCACTACGGTAAGCCATGTGATAAACCGGACAAGGAGACAACTATACCAAAGGACAACGGTGCTTCCTTCACATCAACCCCAAGCAACCCCAGTACACCTGTGACAGTCACCAACAACAGCGAAGAATCCTCTTCAACGAAACCATCCAACGTATCTCCTATAGAACAAAGTACACCAGCTGCAGTTAACAGCTTACCATCCAACCAACCAGCAACTGCAAACAATGTACAACAAAGCGCAACTACAGCAACTAGCAACGAAATCAACAACAATACCACCGATGCGGCAATGGATGACGAGACGAACCACGAACGAAGTGCCCCTCAATCCTCGCAGGAGGAAAATGGAAGCTCCTCTCCCCCTAGAAAAAGGGTGACAACGAGATCCAATACAAAAAAAAAATCTTTTATTTAAAAATTCAGCTAAATCGGCCACGTAAAGCTTGTACGCAAATAGGCCTGAATAAAATATCTTTTAAATAAATGATTTGAACAGTTTCAGTTTTGTTGATGACGGGGCGGTAGGAACACAGCTGTACAACGTTCGCAAGCTGGCATAAATTTTTCCGCATTGTTGCTTTATTAGTCTATCCCACTGCAAGTCACTTTGAAAAATGAACCCAAGGTTATTTGCGTTTTCGGACCAATCGATTTGTTGCCCGTTCAAGACAATCGATGGTACTGGTAGAGTAAATCTGTTGGTTCTACGTCGCCGGTTAGTTATAAGCAATGCTTTGCTTTTATTTGGATTCACGTATAAGGTGTTTCGTCGAAACCAGATTTCGACTTGCTCAAGATCACTATTTATCATGGTTATCAGTTCACGCAAGCACGGTCCAACCCGACCAACATAGAGTTGCACATCGTCAGCATAAATCTGAATCGAACAGTACTTCAATACCGTTGGGAGATCATTTATATGGCAGCAGAACAGCAGGGGACCAAGAACTGAGCCTTGCGGAACACCAGACATAACATCAGCACTGTTTGAGTAACGATTACCACAAAAAACGGTTTGTTTTCTACGACAGAGGTACGATTCAATCATGTTTACAGCAGCCGATGAGAAATTGAACTGTGCCTTCAGTTTTTCCAGCAGTAAGTTGTGTGGAATTGTGTCAAAAACCTTGGAAAAATCCAAAAGAAGAAGAATGGCAGTTCCTTTTTTATCAACGATGGCTCCTAAGTCGTCGTGTACTCGTAGAGTGGCGGTTTTGATGCTTTGACCTCTGCGAAAACCAGCCTGAAAGTCCGACAACAGATTGTTTGTTACGACATATGTGGTCAATTGCTGCTTGAGAAGGTTTTCCAACACCTTTGACAATGACGGTAGTATGCTGATTGGACGAAGATTGGTGATGTCGTCAGATGTGCTTTTTTCTTCAGCGGCACAACTTTAGCGTGTTTCCAACAATCGGGGAATGTACTTGTTCGAATGAAAAGATTAAACATGTGTGTTATGTGTTGAACGATTAACGGACAGATAATCTTAATAAATCTAATCGCAAACCATCCAGTCCGAGTGCATTCGACTTTGTATCCCAGAGAGCTTTGACGACATCCCAATATTCCACCTGTTGGAATGAGAAATTCTGTGGTGATGATTGTGCTGATGTAACAAGTATTTCACTTCGAGGAGTGCTATCCGCATAGCTAGCCAAAAATGCCGATTTACTTCGTCTGGATCGTACTTACGCGGTAGCGTTGTTTTTACTTTACCAACACCAAGATTTTTTATCCGTCTCCAGAGGGTTTTTTACGGAGTCCTGCTGTCCAAAAATCGGTTAAAATATAGATGTTTGGCATGACTTATGCTTGTGTTGGCTCGATTTCTCATTACCTTGTAACGCTGTCGTTTTTCGTCTTCCAAATTTCTTAGAGCCTGTAACCAATCTCTGTAAGCCATGTCTCGTTCGAGTAAAGCTTGAAGTACACTTTCCGAAAACCAAGGATTATATCGTTTACGGGTTGACCGAACACGAAGCGGAATACAACAGTCGTGTATCGTTTTAATGTGTGCGTTGAAGAAAGCGATGGCACCGTCCGGGTTTTCAATTTCATAAAATTGATTCCAGGGAATGGATAACAAAGCATTTTCCAAAGTTTGGGAATCAAAATTCGTATAGTCACGATACGTGCAACGGTCAGAAAGTCGAGAAATCTCACAGTCAATTGACGCAAAGATGAGATCGTGTTGTGATAATGCCGGGAAACTTACTTGGCCGAATTTTAAAACCTTCTCGCTGTTATTTGTTATCAACAGATCAAGTTGAGAGCACCCTTCATTGTAATAAAAAGTCGGTTCTTCACTCACGAATGACAGTGAATGATTAAAGATCATCGATTCAAAACGTGCACGCTTAGTACCAGGACGAAGCATATCAGTGTTAAAGTCTCCTACCAGAGAAATTGTCTCATAACGAACAGCGAAATCAACCAGTTTTTCTGCCAAAAAGGATGAGCAATCGTTATGGGGAGGACTGTATACCGTCAAAAGCAATATCTTATGGCCGTTTATTCGGAACTCTAAAGCCAAACATTCAGTTTTATCCATTGAATCTTCCACTAAGGCCGTGTTGAAAACCTTGGAACAGATTAGATGTTTTGTATAGTAAACAGCCCTGTCGTTTCGTGTATAGATAACCCCTGTCGTTTCGAGCAACCGAAAACCCAGGGATTCCGATACTACTGTCATTAATTTTTGAAGTCAACCACGATTCGGTGAAGCACGCAATCTCGATTTTGGAACAAGACAAAAGAGACCGGATTTCGTCAAGCTTGTCTGCATTACGCGCATAAAGGCTTTGAGCGTTCCCGTGACAAATGTTTAGCTTTCCAGATAATAGAGCAGCATTCAGTACCGCTCCAGAAATGTTCGTTGAGGTGTGATTCTGTGGTGGAACCATCAAGTATAATAAGGGAAACAATTTCTAGTGGGCTGCATAGTGTCAAATGATTTTACAATAATTATCTCTGTCTTAAATTTACAATAAATATCTCTGTTGTGTCAATAATTCACACAACAATTAATTTGAACATCATAAACAAAAACTTCAAAAAGTGAACGAACAAAAATTAATAATAGTACTGACATATAGTTACGAATACTTATTTAAGTCATCTACGGATTTTATCACGATGGATGGTGCACCAGCAGCAGTCCTCACGTAGACGATCCCTTGTTTAGTGTACACTGACGCTAGCTTACCCGCCTTCTTCAGATGTAGAGCCACCGACTTCAGTTTGCATGCTTCGGAGGTAAGACTCTCGTTGATGTACACACGGCGATCGGAATCCCATCCAATGTGCCTTAGATTAAGGTCGCGTTTTCGTAGGTAGGCACTGTAGAACTCGTCCCGTGATGTCTTCAATGCAAACTCGACCACTATAAGGCTGTCGCTGTTAAATTTGCCGTTGTATTTCATACACCTGATCACCGCTGGGATGTTAGAGATGTCTTTTATTGTTAACTGTTTACCGATTTCCTTCAGTGTCAAATTTAGATCTTCGTCGGGTTTGTAAGGAATACCGCTTATGATAAGCTCGCTTCGGTTTTCCAGTGCACCATTTTTATCTGTCATACCATTCATTTGATTGCTTAGCGATTCCAGTGCAGTGTCGTGGTGTTGAAATTTTACGGCACATTCTTCACGAACGGATTTTAAATCGGTTTTAAGTTCAGTTTTAACGGCATCGATTTTGTTGTTTACGTCTTTAATTTCACTCCGTACCGAGTCAATCAAGCTTTTGGTTTCCGCAAACTGTTGCATCATGGTCTTCATCATACCTTCAAGAGAAAACGAATCGGTACTGACATTATCCCAGCTTTGGTCATCGGTCCGCTGGCGCTTTTTCGTTAACGAATTGCCGCTCCCAGCAGCAGGAGGAGTGCGCTGTAAGTTTGCCATTGTGTGTGTAAACAAACAAGCAGCGTACACTGATTTTGCACTGACACTATTGGTACTACCGAGCTGGTATACAAAAAACAATGGAGTATTAATAAACGGTTTGTTCGTGGATTTGTGAAGCAAAATTTCAGCTTATTAGTCACGGTACACGCTGTATAACATGAACTGTACTGAGCTCAGACACTCCGAAACGCGCTAGAGAACTTTAGATTTTGTACGTACGGTGGAACTTCTTTTTTGAAGCAGTTTGATTTGCTTCTGTTATCGACACATACTCGCGTCGTCGTCGCGTTGTATTATTTTTACCATTTCATTGGATTGGATGAGGTTTCGCGATGCTCTGCCAGAAATGTGTGAAATGAAAATTCCTCGTCGTGTTATTTTACCAAAACGTGTTGCTATGGAAATCCATGGATTTGCAGATGCCTCCAATGTTGCATACGGTGCAGTTTGTCAAGGGTTACTCCAATGGCAGAATTGAGTATTCACAGAAAAGAATTATTGGTAGTTAGACTATTATCTCGACTGATTGTGAAGGTAACGAATTCCATGAAGCTGAAGTTTTATGATGTCATCCTCTGGTCGGACAGTCAGATTGTCTTTGCTTGGTTGCGTAAACTATTACCCTCAATTCAAGTGTTTGTACGCAATAGGGTGGTGGAGATTGCTAACGAAATCAAAGATTATTGTTGGAAGTATATTTCAACTAAGTAAAACCCTGCAGATATCGTATCTAGAGGATGTTTGTTCAAAGTTTTGATAACCAATGAATTATGGTGGAAGGTACCTACTTTTCTACGAACAGTAGACTACACAACTGAACAGCCAGCACAATTATCATATGACGACCTACCAGAGTTGAAACCAATCTCCGTAATCTCTACGACTTTGTACAATGCGGAAAACCTGCCTGTTTTTGAAAGGTTCAGTTCTTTTCGTAAGTTCCAACGCGTTATTGCGTATGTGCAACGTTTCATAGAAAATTGCAAATTCAAGGAACCAAGTCATCGAAATCTTTAAAAACACCTTACCATTCCGGAGCTAAGATACTCATTGAATACTATTGTCAAAGTAATCCAACATGATGTGCTGGATGAGGAAAACAATCGCGTCAAGTCCAACGAACCATATAAAAGTCTTGTTAGTCTCTATCCTGTGTATCACAACGATATCCGGAGAGTTGGTGAAAGACTGAAGAATGCACCTATTTAAACTATGGCCAAATACCCGTTCATCTTACCAAAACACCGAGTCGTTGAACTTCTAATAAGAACCTATCATATCTAAAATTTCCACGTCGGACCTTCCAAATTACATATGATTCTTCGAACTCGATTCTGGATTGTTGGAGGAAGATCTAAAGTTCAAAAAAGTACTAGACGTTATGTGACTTGCTTCCGTGCCAGGCCAATTAATTCGAGTCAACTTATGGGAAATCTGCCTTCATCTCGTGTGACTGCTCACCCATACTGGAGTTGATTATGCTGGCCCTGTGTAAGTGAAGCAAGGAAGACGAAAGCCACTTGTAGAGAAAGCCTAGATGGCAGTGTTTGTGTGTATGGTGACACGAGCTGTGCACTTATAATTAGTTTCGGACATGACCAGAGAAGCGAAAACATATTCGTTGTAAAATCTTCAAACTGTTAAAACGGAAAGGGAATATAGTTGTGAATAAAACCCAGTGTTCTTAACATCCTTCCAGTATTGATCGAGTAGTCCACCCAAGAAGAAGTTTACAGTGTTTACAGTTCACTGACGATTGAGTTGTTGCATTGTTGTTGTTGACGGATTTGTGGAATCTAACCGCCCTTTTCAGGGTTAGGAGAGTAAAAATTACCGAGTATCTAACAAATAAATGCCGAATCAGAACACTCAGCCCTATCACGCTTCAAGCTTGAGCGACACCGTTTCCTTTTCTGGCGTGTTAGAACATGTTAGGTCATGTATCTATAGGGCAAGCAAGCGAATTGCGTCTCCAGAGTCCGAAGCGGCTCTGACACTTTCTGCTATGAAAGTTTGGTAGTTGTCGTTTGCCTCGTTCAAGCGATCGAGGGGGGTTCGAAAGGTGGGGAAGGATCATATATTTGAAAGAAAAGTTCCAAAACCCCCTGACAGTTCAAAATAGTCACTTCATGGACTTTTCAAGAAGCATAATGCATCATTGTTGCGGGATAAAATGTTTTTTGTTGTGTGTCATGCCACTGATTTGTTGTGAGACATATTTTACGGCTGCTGGGGTATTATGTCTGTGGCAAACGAAAAAACTAAGAATTTGGTCGTTTATAAAATGTGTTTATATCAATAAATTCTCATCTTTCCTATTGGAGTCATTGAAAATTATGTTTCTCAGCAGCATTGCAATGAAATACTCACATTTTTGAGGAATATATATTTATATACTTGGAAATATTTTAATGTTTTCTTAAGGGTGGCATATTATAACAATTTGCCCTACGTATTTCGAATGTTTCTTATACTCTTCATCAGTGTATCATGTTTTTTAAAAATATTATTGAAGGAACGCTGCAATGTTGTTTCTTTTATATGAAACAGAAGTGAGTAGATTCCTAAAAACATACCTTGAAAAAAATGTTTAGGGTAGGAAGAGGTTAAGGCCATCGTCCAAGTACCATGCGCGCGGGTGGTTTTAGGAAATTTTCGATGGAAATTTCGAAAAATTTGACAAAACCAAAAACATACAGACCTTTGAAATACTTTTATCTATCTACAGGGTGAAAATGACTGGAAAATTCGGAGGATTTTACGAGTCTTATAAAAAAAAGCGCTGAAAAAATGAGCTTTTTTTGTAATTTTTCACAATTATTTGAAAAAATAATTCGATAGAATGAAATTTTTTTTTCAAAAAAAACCTCATACTGGCCACAAGGATAACATTCGAAAACGTTTTTGGAAAACCTTTTCACGCTTTTCATGGAAAATCAACGAATTTCATATAACCGATTTCATGGAAATTTTTGAAATTCGTGGATTTTTTATGAAAAGCGTGAAAAGGTTTCCCAAAAATGTGTTTGAATGTAATCTGTGTATCCATAATAAAGTTTATTTGAAAAAAAAAGTTTATGTCATCGCTTTATTTTTCCAGATAATTGTGAAAGATCACAAGAACACTCATTTTTCAGAGCTATTTTTGATAAGACTCGGAAAATCCTCCGAATTTTCCAGCCATTTTCACCCTGTAAATAGATAAATGTATTTCAAAGGTCTGTATGTTTTTGGTTTTGGCAAATTTTTCAAAATTTCCATCGAAAATTTCCTAAAACCACCCGCGCGCATGGTACTTGGACGATGGCCTTAAGTGTTTTCTATGTTTGATTGTCCCCTGTGTGTAGGTAAGACTTGAAACAGCCAGGAAGTCCTATTTCCTGGGTCTCTGTTTAGTAAAGAAGTGGAATTATGTTTGAAAATTTCTAAACTTTCTGCCGTATCTAATTTCCATGGGTTGGAAATTTGTCTTAAGATTTTAATGTCTTTGGTAGTGAAACCATGGTTTTCGGAAAAAGCAAACTCTGCTACTTTTGACTTGAAATGGTGTGATAATCCCCGTTCCAAATCCTTGGATGCTTTCCGTTACGTGTTCCTTGAAACGGGTATCTAATGTTAACTTTGTTTGTCCAATGTATAATTGATTACAATGAGAACTTGAAATTTTGTATACCCCAGATGTTTTCAATTTATCAGTAGGATCTTTTGTAGATTCTAGTTAGGTTTTCAATTAGTAGCTAGTACTACTGAACACTAAATCCAAGCCAAAGGGTTTTAATTTTGATTTAAGTGGATATGCCATATTAGAGTTGAGGTCCACCCATATTCTTTTCAAATTTTCTGATAGAGGGGTCAAAATTGTAAGTGATAGTCTTTACGTTTCGTCTAAGACTCGTCAGTGCAGAGCAGTTCAAATTGAACTGCTTACTGCAAACTTAAACAGTTCAATTTGAATCGCTAAGCAGACGTAAAGTTATTACTATTTACAACATACTTGTAATAAGCACAGAAGTGCTAAGTCTTTCCTGACGTGCCGAACGAATACAAGTTTCGACTAATACTGGCCGATTCAGATGGTCATTTAGGGATTAACGTTATTTTGTGGTAGGGCACATAACCAATTTTACTATCTTTACGTTTCGTCTTAGACTCGTCAGTGTAGAGAAGTTCAAATTGAACTGCTTACTGCAAACTTAAATAGTTCAATTTGAACCGCTAAGCAGACCTTAAGTTATTGCTATTTGCAACACACTTGTAACAAGCACAGAAGCAACACACTTGTAATAAGCACCACTCCATCCATTCATTCCTGCGGTAGAATCTCCTCCTCCAAAATCATAGAAATCATCCAGTACAGCGCTCTAGCCAGTGCCTCTCCTCCATGTTTGAGCAGCTCGCCTGGTAACTGGTCATTGCCCGCGGCTTTGCTGTTCATCAGCTTGCCGATCTCCTCACTTATCTCCGACAGATCAGGTGCTGGGAATCTGTCGTAGGCAGAGCGTGCACCCGGATTGATTCCTGTGTCATTCTCTGTATCCTGTGCTTCGCCATTCAGATGCTCGTCCTAGTACTGCTTCCACCTGTCGATCACCTCGCGTTCGTTCGTGAGAAGGTTACCACTGGTACCGCATTTCGGCATGTGGCGTGAAGCCTCTACGTGAGCGGTTCACCTTCTCATAGAACTTCCGTGTCATTTGCGCGGTACAGATGCTCCATCGTTTCGCTATCTTGGTCTTCCTGGTGGCGCTTTTTCTTCCGGAAAACAGTGTTCTGTTTGTTCCGTACCTGTCTGTATCGTTCCTCGTTCGCTCTAGTGCGGTGTTGTAGCATCATCCCCCTTACTGCATTCTTCTCTTCGACCAACTGCAGACATTCGCCGTCAAACCAGTCATTTCCTCGATTCGATATCTTCGTACCTAGAACAGTTGCAGTAGTTCTACTCGCGGCGGATCTTATATTCCTCCAGCCGTCTTCAAGAGTCGCTGCGCCAAGCTGCTCTTCCGTTGGTAGCACTTGTTCCAGTTGTTGCGCGTATTCTTCTGCAGTACGAACGCTACGCTGCTCGAGATTGAGTCCCGGCGTTCCTATGCGACAAGTGTTGTGCACCGTCGATAGTTTTGAGCGCATACAAACTGCAACAAGGTAGTGGTCAGAATCAATGTTGGCACTGCGGTAAGTGCGGACATTGATGACGTCGGAGAAGAATCGCCCGTCGATGAGAACTTGGTCAATTTGATTTTCCGTATGTTGAACAGGTGATCTCCAGGTGGCTTTTTGGATATCTTTGCGGGGAAGAAGGTGCTCCGAACTACCATTCCTCGGGAGGCTGCAAAGTTCACGCATCGTTTGCCGCCGTCGTTTGTTACCTCGTGCAGGCTCTCCCGCCCGGTCACAGGCCTGTACATTGCCTCTCGGCCTACCTGAACATTCATGTCGCCGATGACGAGTTTTACATCCCGCCGTGGACAGTTGTCGAAGGTTCGTTCCTGCTGCGCTAGAATGCGTAGAATGCTTCCTTCTCGTCATCGGGTCTTGTCTCATGTGGGCAATGAACATTGATGATGCTGTAATTGAAAGAAACGACCCGTGATCTTCAATACGCACATTCTATCACTGATCGACTGCCACCCAATCACGCGCTGGCGCATCTTGCCCAACACTACAAATCCCGCTGGTTGTCCCACAGCTCTGGTAGCCGCTCGGTGCCCACTTTTCCACACCTTTTGTCCCGTTCAACAAAGTTCCTGCAATGCTACGACATCAAAGCCGCGGATTTTCAGCTCATCTTGCAGCATTCGGTCGTATCCTGGGAAGCCAAGCCATCTTGTCAGCACTGTTTAAAGTCCCACACTGACACAAGGACGGTAATCAGCCTCTCCTAACATTGAGAACAGACGCTGTTTCGAGCCGCCCCAACATGGGGAACAGACGCTCGGGTAGGCTTGCTCTCTGTAATGAGAAGGCAAACCCCTCCTTCCTTGTCAGCATACGACCAAGGTCCCACCGGGGTTGGTTACCCGATCTTTCCTATGGTTACTCGCACCCCAGCCGGCTCCGCGGGGAGTGTGGCGGAATTACGAAACCACCACGTTTTCCACGTTAATCCCAATCCACATAGTCAGAACGACCTCAATACTACATTTCATTTCGACACAATGTAGATACATTGTAAACGTTTCCGTTTCCATATATTGTAGCACATTCAGTCTTATGATTTGGTGCATCAGCATTTTACAAATCATAAACTTTAAACATTTTACGAGTTGGACCAACATGACCGAAATTATGCTTGGTACCAATGACGATCCTCTTTGCTTCAACACTTAAATTGCTTACAGCGCATAAGCAAAGTAACGCAATGAAATCAAACACATTAAACCATGCGCGCCGCTGGCGTGGATTTTCCGCCTAGCGCGGAGGAAAATAAATAACTTCAATTGTTCTTGCCATCGCCGCGAGCCGAGCGATGTTTAATAAACACTAGCCTTCTCCAATCGTTACATCCAAAACTTCTATTAAATATGTAATGGTAAAGACTCAAGACTTCTCGGTAAAATTGTACACTCACACTAATTGAAAATGTAAATCGAACAAAACTACAATTCAAAAAATAAATCAGTCAATTGACGGTTGTAAGCTCGAACCCGTCGTTACCATTTTCTAAGTCCGAAACCCTGAACCTGCCACATGGCGACAGTGACAGTGGTCAAAGTAAAGACCCTCGGGAAAAAGTTAAGTCTTCGGTGAATAGTACTGTTCTGGACTTGAAGTAAATGGATAAGCTTTGGTTTCGTTTGCGGCTGCAGCACGGTTCGGAATTAATTAATGTAGCATGAAATGTAACTTCTGGTAGCGGATAGTGCGGAAGTGTTTTAGTGTTACATACAAAGTTTAATGAGTGAAGAAACTACTACTACCTAGTGAAATACTTTGCAATAATCATTTCATTAAACACTCAGTTATACAGTTCCAATGTTAAGCATCTAGCGTTAGAATGTTAAAACAACTTAAATAAGGATTTAGCGAAAACCGAACGCAAAAAGTGACCTTGGCACTGATACCAAGAACAGTGAAAAAAAAAATTCCAAAAAAATAAATACAAGAAAGACATGGGTTGGTTCTCGTCAGAGGATTCAATGTCGAATATTATATACACCTCCAACGATGCCTAAACCTGGGCAGCAGTACTTTTGGCAGTTACAGCGGGAGCCTATATCGTAGGCAAAGCCGTATACAGGCTCAATAAGTTGGTCACGGAAAGAGCAGCGGAGCGAGCAGCCAGGAGGATAACAGCAACAGTTTAAAGATACATTATCAATAAATTTATTCAAAAAAAAATAAAAGAGAGAGAAGATTTTTTTTTATTTTTTACAAAATCTTGTTTTCCTAATATAAAAAAAATGCCGTACAATAAAGAGTTAGACGAAGAAATCAACGAAATGGTTGAATACTTCAGAGAAGTAGAGATGCAAGTTAAGAAAATTACTAACACAAAACAATTCGAAAAGCAATTTTTAGAAGCAGAAAGCGATATTGAATTCGCTGTTACAATATTTCCACACCAACCGGAAAAAACACGAACTGTAAGAGTGACTATCGGAATTTAGGCAAAATTTATTATGAATAATCTAATAATTAGAAATCATGAATTATACTAAATGGAAAAAATTGATGAATATTTAGCAATATTAAAAACAAAAGAAACTAATTTTAGAAAATCCCCAAATAGAACTTATTCGACCCAAACTCTGCAAATAAAACGAAGTGAAGTACAATTCGCACAAAATAGCATCAACGAAAAACTTGCTGAGCTAGAAGATACGCTAGACTCAGACTATTTCAATTTAATCAACCGAGAAGCAAAATTGCTTTCCGAAAAAATTTTCAATTTAATAGATATCAAGTTAGTCCATGCCAAACCATCGCTACAACCCAAATTTAAAAAGGTAGTAAAAACAATAATAATACAACACAAAGAAGCAAAAAGTAAAATGACTAATATAGAAAATACCATAAAACGGTGACGGCTTTAATGCCCGAATTCGATGGAAATCCTTTAAACCTGACCAGTGCCATCGATGCACTGGATATCATTAATACAATGGTGACAAACGATAACAAACAATTAGTTATCAGCATCGTATTATCTAAACTCAGAGGCAAAGCGCGAAACGCATTTGCCGCTAGACCCGAAAGCGTCGAGTTCATAATAGACAAAATAAAAACCATTGCACCTGCCTCCGTTGAAGCAGTGCAATCTAAACTAAGATTATGCAAACAAAAGTCTGACATAATCACATTTACCAACGAAATTGAAACCCTAGCAACGCAACTAGAAGCTGCATATGTAGCTAAAAAAATTAATGGCGAGGTAGCCAAAGAAATGGCTACCCAAGAAGCAATTAAACACATAGCGGAAGGTCTAAAAAATGAAAAAAACATCAATTATTCTTCGAGCAGGAACATTCACGGACCTAGCTTCAGCGATAAACAAAGTGCTAGAAGTAAACCCGGCCTGCGAAGAAAAGATACTATTTGCAAAAATGCAAACGAATAAAACGAATATACATCAAAAAAATAACGGTGAAGGTCGTCAGTTTAAACAACAACCGATACCATTTTTCAATATGCCTTTTCAGCCACGGTTCCGAGCACAGCGTGGTTTAAAAAAATCAAAACAACCAACAAATGCCTAACCAAACAAATCAAAGTCAAGGGCGCCAAATGAGACCAAATTTTAACCAATGGCATAACCTGCCTCAACAAATGTTCAGTTACGGACAGTTCCCTTATACTCCGTATCATCAGTTTTATCAACAAAACCCATATCAATACCAAAATAACTTGAGAAATAATTCCAACACCAATTTCAGCAACGCACATCCAAACAGAAATGTGATGGTTGCGGAAAACACATCGGAGCTGACGTCTGGTCCCCAAGACGTCGGCCAGCAACGAAGTGCAAATGGGACAATCAAGACAAATCAGATCATGAGAATGGATGTGTACCAGAATGTGGGTCACATTCAAGCTCGGTTAACGAATCAAGCAAGCCTGCAATGAAAATATTCAATTGCGAGATAAGTTATACAAATTTTGTAATTTTAAAATTAGACGTCTGTAACAAACCGGTCACACTAATCGTAGACACAGGTGCAGACATCTCTATATTAAAAGAAAGCGCACTAAAGCTAAATATACTTATTCACATGAATGAGAACTGTATTATACAGGGTGATTTTTTAAGAGCTTGAGAACTTTTTTAAACAATAAAACGCATAAAATTTGCAAAATCTCATCGGTTCTTTATTTTAAACGTTAGATTGGTACATGACATTTACTTTTTGAAGATAATTTCATTTAAATGTTGACCGCGGCTGCGTCTTAGGTGGTCCATTCGGAAAGTCCGCTTTTTTATCGACAAATTTTGTTCAGCGATGAGGCTCATTTCTGGTTGAATGGCTACGTAAATAAGCAAAATTGCCGCATTTGGAGTGAAGAGCAACCAGAAGCCGTTCAAGAACTGCCCATGCATCCCGAAAAATGCACTGTTTGGTGTGGTTTGTACGCTGGTGGAATCATTGGACCGTATTTTTTCAAAGATGCTGTTGGACGCAACGTTACAGTGAATGGCGATCGCTATCGTTCGATGCTAACAAACTTTTTGTTGCCAAAAATGGAAGAACTGAACTTGGTTGACATGTGGTTTCAACAAGATGGCGCTACATGCCACACAGCTCGCGATTCTATGGCCATTTTGAGGGAAAACTTCGGAGAACAATTCATCTCAAGAAATGGACCGGTAAGTTGGCCACCAAGATCATGCGATTTGACGCCTTTAGACTATTTTTTGTGGGGCTACGTCAAGTCTAAAGTCTACAGAAATAAGCCAGTAACTATTCCAGCTTTGGAAGACAACATTTCCGAAGAAATTCGGGCTATTCCGGCCGAAATGCTCGAAAAAGTTGCCCAAAATTGGACTTTCCGAATGGACCACCTAAGACGCAGCCGCGGTCAACATTTAAATGAAATTATCGTCAAAAAGTAAATGTCATGTACCAATCTAACGTTTAAAATAAAGAACCGATGAGATTTTGCAAATTTTATGCGTTTTATTGTTTAAAAAAGTTCTCAAGCTCTTAAAAAATCACCCTATAAATGGTGTTACCGAAGGTAAAATGGAAACCGAAGGTAGCACATATGCTAATATTAAATTAAATAATAATTTAATACCACATAAATTCCAAATAGTTAATGATAAGCTACCCATCTTTACAGACGGAATTCTCGGTAGAGACTTTCTAATAAACTACGAATGCAACATATGCCTGAAAACATGGCTAATTACTTTCGAAATAAATAATGAAATCTTCGAAATACCCATTAGAGATAAATTCAAGGAAAAATTTATTATACCACCTAGATGCCAAGTAATTAAAGAAATAAAATTAAGAAATATCACTGAGGATAGTGTTATCCTATCCGGTGAAATAAAGCCAGGAGTGAACTACTCAAACGCGCTTATCACTCCTGGTGCCCATTTTGTAAATATTATGAATACTAGCGATAGTTTTGTACAGATTCCTTTTAATGATTTAATAGAAAAAATCAAAATAATCCCAGTTAGCAACTACGAGGCAGCCGGAAACGAAAATAAAAACTCTAAACAAAAAATTAATCAACGACTACTAGATTTACAAAATCAGATTAATATTAAAAATATACCAATCAATGCTAAAGGTAAATTAATAGACCTATGCTATAGATATAACGACATTTTCGCACTCAAGGATTATCCGTTAAGTGCAAACAATTTCTACAAACAAGAAATTAATCTAGAAAATAAATCACCAGTTTACATAAAAAATTACCGAACACCCGAAATCCACAAAGGAGAAATAAATAATCAAATTAATAAGATGCTTGATGAAAATATTATCCAACCTTCCGTATCCCCGTATAACTCTCCCGTTTTACTAATACCGAAAAAATCAACTACTGAAAATAAAAAATGGCGATTAGTCAATGATTTTCGCCAATTGAACAAAAAAATTATTGCAGATAAATTTCCATTACCAAGAATCGATGAGATACTTGATAATTTAGGTCGAGCAAAGTATTTTACGACACTCGACCTGATGTCAGGATTTCATCAGATCGAATTAGAAGAAAACTCAAGAAAATATACAGCATTCTCGAGTTCAACAGGCCACTATGAATTTAATAGATTACCTTTCGGACTAAACATTTCACCCAATAGCTTCCAACGTATGATGACAATCGCTCTGAGTGGTTTACCACCAGAGTGTGCGTTCTTGTACATTGATGACATCATCGTGGTGGGTTGTTCAATCAACCACCACTTGAAAAATCTAGAGATGGTTTTCCAACAACTCAGGAAATATAATTTAAAACTAAATCCAGCAAAATGTAATTTCTTCGGAAATGACGTCACATACTTGGGTCATCACATTTCGGAAAAATTTGCTTTGCCATTTTGCCAGATCCATCAAAATTCTCAACAATAAAAAACAATCCCACCCCAACAAATGCAGATGAAGTTAGGCGATTTGTAGCCTTTTGTAACTACTATCGTCGCTTTATCGAAAATTTTGCCAAAATAGCACACCCATTAAACAAACTACTTAGAAAAAATACAAAATTTGATTGGTCGCTCGAATGCGAACAATCCTTTCAAACACATAAAAATCTACTTTTAACGCCAACAATTTTACAATTACCGGATTCCAACAAGAAATTTATTGTAATCACAAATGCTTCCAAAATGGCTTGCGGTGCAGTTCTTGCTCAGACACACGACAATATTGATTTGCCAATAGCGTACGTAAGTAGATCGTTCACCAGAGGCGAATCGAATAAGTCGACAATTGAACAAGAGCTGACAGCAATCCATTGGGCCATCACGCATTTTAGACCATATTTATGTTTTCGATGAAAAATCCTTCTTCAAAATTAACGAGAATGCGTTTAGACCTCGAAGAATTCGACTTCGAAGTAGAATACGTACAAGGTAAATTAAATGTAGGAGCGGACGCGCTCTCTAGGATTAAAATTAACAGAGACATGTTAAGTAATATGTCTATTTTAAAGGTTCAAACTAGAGCTGATACAAGGAAACAAAATGATAAAAATATTATACAGCAAGAGAACAACCTTCTTGATTCTCTACATACCGAGCCTGATCAACTCAAAGTATTTGAATCAATCAATATAAATGAAGTGCATACTATGCCAAAACTAAGTATTGAAAAATCGTCAACAAATAATTTAAATGGCCTTAAAATATCAATCAAAAACAAAAATTACAAAAAGGATTTGACTTTAGCGTCATTCACCCGTTGTATACTCACAAATATTAATGAAACTCTCGAGAGAATTTTAAACATTATTGAAGAAAAAGCTAATAAATTGAATATTGGAAAAATTGCTCTAGCGCTTTCGAATACAATTTTCAATTTTATTCGTATTAATGCTTTTAAGTTAGCAGGTAAAAAATATTTGAAATCACTTCAAATAATACTCTATCAACCGCAACGTGAGATAGATGATAAAAACCTAATTAACAGAATTATCCAAGAAAACCATGATTCTGCAATTGGCGGACACATCGGAATTAACAGACTCTATCGGAAACTTAAGTGTCATTATATATGGCCAGATATGAAAAAATCCATTGCAAATTATATACATAATAAATGCAATTTTGTATAAAATGCAAAGAAAATAATCACACCTTTAGATCAACAGAAAACTTTATTCAAACACCAACACCACAAAAAGCCTTTTCTACAATAGCTATGGACACAATAGAACAAAATTAGACAAAATTTACAAATTACTTTTCTGAAATGTTTGGTATAAACGAGTATCAAAGAGGATAATTCATAAGGCGCGTTTGCCTTTCTCGTATTTTTAAAGCTCATAGCTCAGTGATCTGTGAAAGGATTTATATAATCTAACTACCAATAGAATCGAAATTTTTCAATTTAAACGTGTATAGCAAAAGCATTGAAGTATTTCAATAGTACACTATTGAAAAACCTGTCTCATTTGATCCATGTCAACACCAGCCAATCAGAACGCGTTCTAAGGAAGAGAACAAAATTGCTGCTGTACAACAAATCGTCCGGGAAATATGTTCCGGAAAGTGGTGAATATCGCAGTGAGTTCCTCAATTTGGTCCTTGTGAATGCTAGAAACGAATCCCTACAACAAATTGATAGTTTCTTTCAATGAATTATGCAAATCCGAAATGAAATAATCGACATTAAAATTCTGTATGCGGCTATTTTTATAGCCGTTAGGACCGCCCATTAGTGAAAAAGCTACAAACGAAATCACATAAAAGGAAATTCAATCAGTTTGGATTCTATCGCCACTGCGAGCAGATGTGTTTTGTGTCGTCTGCACAGCTAGTTTCGCTTTCGAGAAGAGCGATTACGTCACAGCTGCCAGTCATTAGCATTGGTGAAAAAACAACGGTGGAGAGCATTGCACAAAATCAGCCGTTCTAATGGCTCTAAAAGTTTTCTAAAGAACTATTAGGATTTGTTGTTCGCAAATCGTAGGGAAATATCCACAGTTTACTGCAAATCTAGAACAGTTTGGTTAGATTTGTGCACATTTCGCTGTGTGAAACTCACAGTAATCGAGATCAAGTGAAGCCTTCTTTGTTTTTGCGAAAAATGTTCCAGAGTTTAATGTCGTAGAGAATTACGCAATTTGACCTTTCTGAATGCTAGAAACGAAGCATATTGATAGTTTCTTTCAATAAATTATGCAAATCTAAAATGAAATAATCAACATTAAAATTCTGAATGCGGCTATTTTTATAGCCGTTAGGACCGCCCATTAGTGAAATAGCCACAAACGAAATCAGGTAGAAACATGCCTCTCAACAAAAAGTGAAGCCTTCTTTGTTTTTGCGAAAAATGTGCAAAGGGGAATGCTTGCATAATTCATACAATTGATCAACTAATTGATATTCGGAAGTGTTAAGGAACATGTCAGTTGTTTTCGTATTCACGGCATCCAGTTATGTCTCTGACATTACCCACCCGCCTTTTTTTTATCAACGAACATCAATCTGACTGGGATGACTGGTTACAATACTATGCATTTTCATATAACATAACACCACACTCAGATCATGGGTATATACCCTACGAACTAGTTTTCGGCGTAAAAGCCAGACTACCACAAGAAATTTATCCAGACAAAATTGAGCCGATATATTATTTCGACATGTACAATAAAGAATTACAATACCGACTACACAAATCACACGAAATTGCAAAAAAACATTTAATACACCAAAAAGAAATTAGAAAATCAACAACAGATCACCTGTGTAATCCAATAGAAATACATTTGAACGACATAGTATATCTACAAAACGAAAATAGACGCAAGCTAGATCCATTTTATATAGGTCCATTTAAAGTTACACAACTTCAAGATTCAAATTGCGAAATACAAAATTTACAATAAAAAAAACCATTGTTCACAAAAATAGACTTATTAAAGCATGAAATACAAAATTGTAACATCAAACTTTTAGAATTAAGATTCAGATACCGAGCTTAACACCACGTAAAACAAAAAAAAGAGAGTGAAAAATCAAAATAAAATAATTGCCGTGGATGTGAGTGAAGTTTTACTCAGCTTCTCTGAGAAAAACAGTCAAATTCGGTTATTTTAGCTATAAGAAAACTCTGTAATATACATTAAAATTGTTAGGGAGTTCGAACGCAACAGTAACCTAATACCATAAAGCACTACAGAATGATTTCTCTTCGTTACATCATTCTTCCAAAAGGGGGATGATGTGATATAAGCATTTAACAATAAATCTCCACACACATTTCAGACCATGTAATATGAATATTCAAGACTAAATCTTTCTTCACACCCCAGACCACACGCACTTGACAAATTTCCATAAACACGCACTCGACAAATTTCCACAAAAACACCATTCCACGAAAACATGAAACAAATACATTACCTACATGAAGGCAACTGAAATATCAACACTTGCACTTTACGCTGACCCAAAGAAAGGAACTACGTAGACATAAATTTCGACGACCGAAAAGAGTTTGCATTAGGTTTCAATTCGTTATGTCATCACAGTACATTAAAATAAAAACAAACAAACATAAACAACTGGGTCACTTCTCCTCCTTGACACCCCTCAGGTCCACAATTGAAAAACCAAGCGACATGACCTAGAATGATAATCACTCAAGAACACACACTAACCCAAGCCGACACTCACGAGAATAACCCAACCTGCTAGTGCCCTCTCCTCTCCGTATCACACCCGCTCACTCTCATCAAGAAGCTTATTTCCTCTCTTACTCACAAAGTATCCAATGGCCGCCGTGATACAACTGATCCCATTGGCTAAACCTGACTTACAATGCGCATTCTAACTCCTCCCACCTAGATTCTCACCCATTGTAAAAGTAAATAGAATTAACTAGCTAGATCAGGAGAGAATAGAGTATAAATTAAAAAAACGATAAAATAAATGATTCATTCTTAATCGCAAGATAAGACTATTAGTTATTCAGTTTAAAACAGCTCCTCAGGTGAATTTAACTGACTTCGGTTAAACTGACTTTCCAATTCCGGTTCCACTGTCGAATCGTTTGCCAAAGCTCAATCGTTTTCTTAAAAGAAGGCCAAATCGAATTTCAAAATCAAAAATTCTAATTAAAGGCTTTATTGTCCCATTCAAAATTAATGATTTTTTCCGATTCTGACTCCCGATTCTGGAATTACCGAAGATGACAATCCAGGAAAGCTTTAATGTTCAAAACTATTGCAATTTATTCGTCATATTTACTTTTTGGCCATGCGAATTGTTTTGGGTTATGCTGGTTCCTGAATTCGGGCTCTGGAAGTAACTATAATAACCATAAACTCTAAAGTAGAACCTTTTTCGACATATCATTTCAAATTCGATCCGATTTGCAGTTTTGACATTACAGAGTAATGAGTGATTAAAATCTCAATTTGCCGCTTTAAAACACCGCAGAATATTCATGCAAAAAACACTTGTGGATTGATAAAAAAGGTATCATCTCACTTCTAGGTGGATTAAGCACGTTTTTCTCAATTTTATGGCATGGATGTTTTACCAGGTACGTTTCGTTGTTGCCAACAACAGCGTTGGTAGCGTTTATCGCAACGATTTTGCCGTTTATGGGAATAGTTTCTATCTGAAGTTGTACATATTCTCCTCGTCTAAGGTTGGGAATTTTTATGAGGACTAGTATGTCCGATTCGTTATGAAAAACTACAGGTTCCAGAAACTCATAAATTTGATCGTAGCTTTCAATTATTATGCCTTTTGATTCCAACAGTTGTGTTACAAATTCTAGTTCTGGAGGTTGTAAGAACGTTTTCGATATTATACCAAGTTTCGATAGTTGTATTGATTCGAAGATTGTCATCAGCTGGTGGTGGATCATGTCAATGTTGAAGATGATGCTGTGTACATGTAGAATGTGTTTCCAGTCGATTAGCCTCAACCTATCTTGTTTTATGACACTATCTATTTCTTTAGACTGTCTATAAGCATCTTTTGTCAAATTGTTAATCCTGCTTTCAAATAACTCATTTATTCTGATATGTTCCTTGTTTTCTGTAACTAAAGCATTGTTCGAATATTTCAAAGATTCCAATTGATTTTCAATTTTGATAAAGTCTTCATTATCAAGATTTCCCGTTATCCTTTTTAATAGTAGACCCAAGAAAATTGAGAGATCGTTTTGTTGTTCTTCGTTCTATAGTTAGAATTTCTAGTACAAAATAAGGTTGGCTATGTTTTTGTTTTAAAATGTTAACTATTTCGATAATATTTGGATTTTCTTCTAGCTTGCTAATAATTGTTTCATACTGTTTTAATATAATTCTAAATGAATACAAATTGAATTTGTGAATTACTGTATGGGAACCTTCTTTTAGAAAACGGATTTGGTTTTGAATGCATCGATGCCTGGATTGTTGTTTAGTTCGATTATTTCTATGTAAGAGGGACTGATGAAATCACAACACGAAAGTATGATGCAACAATAAATTATAGTAACACTGGGTTTTTGTGTCATCTTTCAGCAGTAAAGCAATATTGAATTGAAGAAAAATAATGGGATTATTAATTATGGTTAGGGTAAAATATTTCGTTTTCGGTTTAGCTCAATTTTGTGGATTTTTCTACCGCTCTCGTCAATTATGTTAGTTTCCCTATTTTCTGTTACTTTTAGTTTCTGATATCGAGGTTGGTGCTTTAGATTATTGCGTTTTCTCTCGAAGATCGTGTCATTTAAAGAGTTTTCCTAAATCTTTTGTTCATATTTTTCAGAATAGATTCTTTAGAATGTCTCTTCTTGTCTTGTCTTGTCTATTTTTTTAGGGGTTAATTCTGTTTTTTATAGAGTATATCGATTCATTATGTAAGCACTTAATCGAGTGGCGAGAGGGGTATGCCTTTTTAACGCACGATATGTCATCTAGTTAACGAGACGTTTTCTTTTTTCAATCCGTAAACCGCACTTATATTTTTTTCCTTCTCACTAGATTTACGTTATAACACACTGACTTCCCTACAGCACATAATCCTGTGCCTGACCTAACTTCTATCAGTTTCCACGTTAACACTTCTAAACTTTGCTTTGTGTCTTAATCTCTGCTTTATCACGAGTGATGATGTCCAAGTTGGATTACGGTGTTACCCGGTCGCCCATGGATCATTACTCTCAACAGTTGAATTAAGAAGCCCCGATAATTTCAGAAACGGCCCTTTTTATACTCAAAAATTGTACATTATTCCAGCTTTGCATATATCTGGAATTCACTGCTAACTCTTAAATGCGAAATGTTTCCTTTCTGTCGTTTTACGCAAAGGTGTTCTAACTCACCCATACTGGGCCTTCTTGGGTTAACTAACTACCACATGTAATCAATGTACATGTTTTAACATGTCCGAACATGCTTTCGAACATGTTCGAGCCCCGACCTGGAAGGGTTCTTAGTGTCAATAGGATCCATAGTAACAGATCGGCTGAAAAGTTCGTACCGTTTCTATGAGAGGGCGCCACTAGAATTAAATCCATACCATTTTCAGTTAGTACCAACCTTCAAAAAATACGTGTATAAATTTGACAGCTGTCTGATTATTAGTTTGTGAGATATTGCATTTTGAGTGAAGCTACTTTTGTTATTGTGAAAAAAATGAAAAAAAAGAAATTTCGTGTGTTGATGAAACACTACTTTTTGATGAAAAAAAGTGCCGCCGATACCAAAAAATGGCTTGATGAGTGTTATCCAGACTCTGCACCGGGCGAAGCAACAATTCGTAAGTTGTTTGCAAAATTTCGTACTGGTCATATGAGCACCGAAGACGATGAACGCAGTGGACGTCCAAAAGAGGCTGTTACCGATGAAAACGTGAAAAAAATCCACAAAATGATTTTCAATGACCGTAAACTGAAGTTGATCGAGATAGCTGAGACCCTAAAGATATCAAAGGAACGTGTTGGACATATTATTCATGAATATTTGGATATGAGAAAGCTTTGTGCAAAATGGGTGCCGCGTGAGCTCACAATCGATCAAAAACAACAACGAATTGATGATTCTGAGCAGTGTTTGGAGCTGTTATATCGAATTAAAACCGATTTTTTCGACGATATATAACAACGGACGAAACATGACTCCATCACTTCACTCCGGAGTCCAATCGACAGTCAGCTGAGTGGACTGCACGCGATGAATCGAACCCAAAGCGTGGAAAGACTCAACAATCGGCCGGTAAGGTTATGTCGTCTATATTTTGGGATCCACATGGTATAATTTTCATCGACTACCTTGAAATGGAAAAAAACCATCAATAGTGACTATTATATAGCGTTATTAGAGCGTTTGAAGGACGAAATTTAAAAAAATACCGTCTCATTTGAAGAAGAAAATAGTTTTGTTTCATCAAGACAATGTACCGTGTCACAAGTCGATGAAAACCATGCTGAAATTGAACGAATTGGGCTTCGAATTGCTCCCTCATCCACCGTATTCTCCAGATTTGGCCCCCAGTGACTTTTTCCTGTTCTCAGACCTCAAGAGAATGCTCGCTGGTAAAAAATTTAGAAGCACTGAAGAGGTAATCGCTGAAACTGAGGCCTATTTTGAGGCAATGGACAAATCGTACTACAAAAATGGTATCGAAAAGTTGGAAGATCGCTATAATCGCTGTATCGCCTTTGATGGCAATTATGTTGAATAATAAAAACGAATTTTGGCATAAAAATGTGTGTTTCTATTAAACGATACGAACTTTTCAGCCGAACTGTTACTAGCCATGCAATGATTCTGTACACTAAGAATCGGCTGCGAAGTCTGTTGAAACAGAAAGGCCAAATTCCACAAAAGGAATGTAATGCCAAGACTTTGCTTTGAACATGCTTTCCTCGTTCAGTGGTACAGTTTTTACTGACTGATGCAATATGTTGGCTGCCGTGAGCAACGTAAAAACTTTTCTAATGTACTATCTGTACTAGCTAAGGTATAGCGAATCATGTTTTTAGAAGATCTTTTGATATGATTTCAGCCTGATCTTGTTCTATGATAAAATTAGGGTTATTTGCAATTGTAAATGGAGACTGCAAAATTAATTTTTGCTGTTTCCGACAAATATATGTTGTTTCTCTAATACTCAAAATGTTATGCAGTTCTCTCAACGTTATGTGAACAATTTCAACCGTTCCGATGGAAGAGCCCAACACTTGTATAATGGTACTCAACATCATTTTCTTCAAGGAGTTCTTTAACTGTTGTTGAAGTCAGGGGCGGCAAGTTCGATCTTCGTTTCGTTCGTTTCGGCAGATCATTAAACTTTTAAATATATAAAGCATTTTGATAAAGGAATCGGAAAGGTTAGAGCAAATTAAGGTAGCGCTTCGCCGTGGTCACGGGAGTTCACTGCCTATTCCGGGGTTTCACGCACTTTACCCAAAATTGTGAGAAAACGGGGAGGAAAACGGAAATTCCAAGAACATACGATTCTAGATAATTAATTTTTTCTATCGATTCGTGTATAAATTGTGCCTGATAAACGTTTTTATCGAAAGATTTCGTGCGAGTTATAAAAATAAATGAGTTTTTTCTCATTCTTTCGCACGCACACAATGTCAACGCATGCATTGGGGTGTGCAAAATGCCACATGCGGTAGACGCTAACAACATTTCTTTTGTTTTCGTTGTTCGTTCTCTTTGCGTAAACGTTGAATATAGATGAGTAGAAAATGTAAGTAAGTGTTACTACTTTGTAAAATAATTTCTATTCATGTTTCAGTAGAACCAGAAATCAGTAATGATTTTCATCGCTACTAGCTTTGACGCTTTGTTGAAAACGTAGCACATCCCTACATATGCGAGTTGTTTATAGCGAGAAAAGGAAAAAAGAAAACAAAATATTAACAAAACTCGCACGAAATCTCGCGAAAGAAAAGCTTTCTAATAGATATTTTTCGCCAAATGCATAGTAAAATCATTTACCTACAATCGTATGTTTTTGATTTTTCGTGAATCGGGTTAGTATTGGAGAAATTTGCAATTTAGGGTGAAATTTCGGCGACAAAGCAAGAGGAAGCAGTGAGTTGTCTCGCTTTGACCTGACCACGGCGAAGCGCTACCTTAAAAGCAACCAAGTAAAAATTACAAACATTTTCCCTACTATTCCAGTAATAACCAATATTCGAAAGTGGTACAGTATAGCACATTTCACATTATAGTAAATTCGTTCAAAATTTTTAGTAACTTAGTTAAGAAATGTGAAGGATTTCGGAGAAGAACTACGGGGATAACATAAAAAAGTTTTATATCATAAGATATTCCTAGCAAATTTTCTAATAATTATTCCAGTTGCCAAAATATTGGGGAGGCATGCAACCCCCCCCCCCCCTCCCCCCCTCCCTCCAATAAATTTTGGGGGTCAATTATGTCATCTAGCAATTGTAACGTCCAGAATATTTTAAATGTCTTCGCTCTGGAGAAATAGTTATTGTACATTGTATGCAAACTACACATTATCTTTTCGCTGCAATAAATGCCGGGAGTGCACTTGTTTGTAGCGTATTTTTTCAAAATGTTAATCAATGAGGCGGGATCGAAGTTGGTCGTTTTGATTACTGTACAATTGGCAGAACTTTATCGTGAATGTCTCTTGATGTACTTTACCAAACGGAAATATGATCAGGAATTTGTGATTAAATTTTCAACATTGTGAGACAACCATAAATGAAAAACAACGTTTTCTAAAAGATTTGGAAATAATGAGGAAAATTCATCACGCTTGCTTGCTTTTTCGCACCTGGAGGACGGTTTTTTTGATAGTCAGGCACATATTAGTTCCGATGTACTACTGGACGAGTACAAAAGGTAAACTTTGATTGAAAACTGTTCATTACTTCTAGGATGTCGAGATGAAGTTCTCCCACTAACATCAGCAAGAACAAACCAAGTATAAAGCGTGAAACGCTCAGGTCGTATTTTCATTTGGACTTTGATCGTCCGGAGCAGCAGTCGCCAGTTGATTGCACACGGTCCAAATTTAAACGTAACGCACTTGACGTTGTTAATAATAACTTCAGGCGTGTTTCAGCTACGAAGGTAATTTATGCAACATGAATTCAGGTGTTATGTGTGAATTTTGCACGATGGTATTTTTTTTAACATAAATTCAGTGAAAAGCACGATGAACTTCTTTTAATCAGAATCATTAATAATTAAAATCTTTTGAAAAAAATGATTTATTTATTTATTTTTTTTGCCTTTCTCATATAGAAAGGTTATGCAATCACTTGAAAAACCGACCAGTGAAAATTGGCCCGGAGGGCCAAGTGTCATATACCATTCGACTCAGTTCATCGAGCTGAGCAATGTCTGTGTGTGTGTGTGTGTGTGTGTGTGTGTGTGTGTGTGTGTGTGTGTGTGTGTGTGTGTGTGTGTGTATGTGTGTGTATGTGTGTGTATGTGTCAAATAACCTCACTAGGTTTTCTCGGAGATGGCTGAACCGATTTTGACAAACTAGGTTTCAAATGAAAGGTCTCGTGGTCCCATACGGAATTCCTGAATTTCATCCGGATCCGACTTCCGGTTCCGGAATTATAGGGTAAAGTATGTTCAATATTGTACACCTTCACTTAAGCCGGCGAAACAAAAAACGTAAAAATTTTTCTAAACTGGTCTCAAAACTACACAAATCGATAGTCATTATCAGTATGCAACTAAACAAACCGATTCCGGCTATCCTGGTTCCCGGTATCCGGTTCCGGAAGTACCGGAAATAGTGGTCATATATATAAAAAAGGATCTCACTCACTTTTCTCAGCGATGGTTTGACCGATTTCCACAAACTTAGATTCAAACGAAAGGTCTCTCGGTCCCATACGAAAATTCTGAATTTCATCCGGATCCGACTTCCGGTTCCGGAATTATAGGGTAAAGTGTGTTCAATATTGTACACCGTCACTTAAACCGGCGAAACAAAATACGTAAAAAATTTTCTAAACTGGTCTCAAAACTACACAAATCGATAGTCATTATCAGTAGGCAACTAAACAAACCGATTCCGGCTATCCTGGTTCCCGGTATCCGGTTCCGGAAGTACCGAAAATAGTGGGCATACATACCAAATAGGATCTCACTTACTTTTCTCAGCGATGGTTTGACCGATTTCCACAAACTTAGATTCAAATGAAAGGTCTTTCGGTCCCATACGGAATTCCTGAATTTCATCCGGATCCGACTTCCGGTTCCGGAGGTATAGGGTAAAGTGTGTTCAATATTGTACACCGTCACTTAAACCGACGAAACAAAAAACGTAAAAAAAATTACTAAACTGGTCTCAAAACTACACAAATCGATAGTCATTATCAGTAGGCAACTAAACAAACCGATTCCGGCTATCCTGGTTCCCGGTTCCGGAAGTACCGGAAATAGTGGTCATATATACCAAAAGGGATCTCACTAGGTTTTCTCAGCGATGGTTTGGCCGATTTCCACAAACTGAGATTCAAATGAAAGGTCTTCCGGTCCCATACGGAATTCCTGAATTTCATTCGGATCCTACTTCCGGTTCCGGAATTATAGGGTAAAATGTGTTCAATATTGTACAGCGTCACTTAAACCGGCGATACAAAAAACGTAAAAAAATTACTAAACTGGTCTCAAAACTACACAAATCGATAGTCATTATCAGTAGGCAACTAAACAAACCGATTCCGGCTATCCTGGTTCCCGGTATCCGGTTCCGGAAGTACCGGAAATAGTGGTCATATATACCAAAAGGGATCTCACTAGGTTTTCTCAGCGATGGTTTGGCCGATTTCTACAAACTGAGATTCAAATGAAAGGTCTTCCGGTCCCATACGGAATTCCTGAATTTCATCCAGATCTGACTTTCGGTTCCGGAATTATAGGGTAAAGTGTGTTCAATATTGTACACCGTCACTTAAACCGGGGAAACAAAAAACTTAACAAATTTTCTAAACTGGTCTCAAAACTACAGAAATCGATAGTCATTATCAGTAGGCAACTAAACAAACCGATTCCGGCTATCCTGGCTTCCGGTATCCGGCTCCGGATTCCGGAAAGTGCATATAATAGTGAACCCATTTCGTTTTCTTAAGGATGGCTTACGCAATCAAAGCACTGTTTTATTCTGTATGTTATGCATAAACAATCTCTTGGTTTCTATCAAAACTCGAAGAGAATTTTTTTGAATAGAATACCACAATATTATATGTACATGAGAAAGGCATCATTACACCACTAGGTGGATTAAAACAGGTTTTATTTATTTATTTGTCCTCAAACTATAGTAGACCATTACATTGTATTGATTACATTTTAACACGTGTGATATTTTCTAAATTATTCACTCGTGAAAGGGGTGTGAACGAGTGGAGTAGTGTTTATAAGGATACCAAAATGATTCAAGGCACACAGAAATACCATTCTTTCGTTCCGATTTCAGAAACCACAATTGTCACAAGACAGTATTCGAATGACGATGCACGTAGTACTCATACAATTTTCAAAACCTTGACACCTTAAAAATAATTAAGAATTATTCATGTACATGTAATAGTTGTAGATATTGCAAGCAAATAAACAATTCTTGGAAATATAAAAAATTCTGTTATAATTAAATATCCAAGTATGTCAAGAACAGCTACTTTTAGAAGAAAGGATATCATGAACAAATTTATTGCCTTCAACCAGTAGAACAATATTCTACTGTTTAAATGATTATCTGTCAACGAGAACTTGAAATTTCGAATATATCTGTAAATTCTTTTAGCTGTAACTTCTTCATTTTTCAAAAGGCACGGATGGGATAGCCATCAATCTGTAGGTTTTAATAAGAGCTTTAAAATAAAAACTATTAAAAAAAATTGAAACCCTGATTTTTTAAATTTAATGGTGTCGTGAATACGACTTACTTTACTATGGGGCGCCTTTTCAAAACTTACCCTGTGAGAGAGTGATAAGTTTTTGATCGTGAATATCTCGTGTTATATCTAATGAATCAACATAATTCTTGCTACACGCCATCGGAAATATGATCACAATTTTATAATAAAATTTTCAGTTGTGTGACATATTCACAAATAGTTCAAAATTAAACTTTTCTGAAATGTTTGGTATAAACGAGTATCAAAGAAGATAATTCATAAGGCGCGTTTGCCTTTTTCGTATTTTGAAAGCTCATAGCTCAGTGATCTGTAGAAGGATTTATATAATCTAACTACCAATAGAATCGAAAATTTCAACTTGAACGTGTATTGCAACAACAGTATAGTACACTATTGAAAAACCTGTTTGATTTAACCCATGACAGCACCAGCCAATCAGAACGTGAGATGTCTGCATCTATACAAGAGCATTCATATAAAAGTTAAGTGGTTCATTTTTCCTACCATTTGCTGAGCAACTGTTCCCGAAACAAGACACACGAGAGCAACATCGAGGACCTGTCGTCTCACTGTTTCTCGATCTGAATGCACGAGACACCGTCAGCACAATGACACCGAAAATCGGTAGAAAGGCAGCCAAAAAGTCCAGCAAGACCCATTGCCGAAACAAGCCACACACGAGAACCATCTCAGATCTCAATATTTCCTACCAAAAGATTCATCAAGATGGAAGTTAAATTAATTTGCACTGTCACTAACACATTCAATTACGAACGGCAATGTGAAAGCGAAAGTGATGATTTGGAACACATCTTTATACTAGTATACAAATATGCCGTGCGAAACAGAGTTGAACAAATTAACAATTGAAAAAGATGAACAAATTGTTAGAACAAAGTTTTGGACTTGATTTGCGCATTCTACTTTCCAGGCGTATCAGAACTGCGTAAACTTAAAGCAATCCTAAATATTTCTTTATCACAGTGATGTGGTCGTCCTGAAAAGGACGGGGTTTTAAACTCCTCGTCGTTACGGATGGCCAGCTGCAGATGGCGCGGGATGATTTTCGTTTTCTTGTTGTCACGGGCAGCGTTACCGGCCAATTCCAACACTTCGGCAGCCAAGTACTCCATCACTGCTGCCAGATAGACCGGTGCACCGGCACCGACACGCTCTGCGTAGTTTCTCTTCCGGAGCAGACGATGGAATTCCCAACTGGGAACTGCAGACCAGCACGGTTCGAGCGGGACTTTGCCTTGCCCTTAACTGTTCCTCCTGTGTGCGTTTCTGCGTAAAAATTCCACAAGATGCTGTTAACAGCTAGACAGCCAATTCAGTATTACTGGCAGCAGCTAATTTTCTTTTTGCATAAAGATCTATTTATTAATCTTATTTTTGTGTATTACATCAACATTTTACAGTACAAGTGTTTTGACCCTTTGGGCCTTCATCTCTGTTGTTCATACGATTCGTTATTAATAATAGGTGTTTTAGTTACTCTTGTTTTACATACTAATGTTTAATCATAATATTTATTTTAATTATTAATAAAATATCTACCTACTTATAACTATCCCTAACGTATTAGACAAATTTTGAAATATTTGTATTTCAGAGATTGAGCACCTCTCTTCAAATTTCGTGCAGTTTTGTTCTAGTATATCCAGGGAGGCCATCTCATGTACTTCACTAGTCCTTGTCCAAGGGGGTAGATTTAGAATCATCTTTAAGATCTTACTTTAAATGCGCTGGAGCCTAAGTTTGTGTGTACGTGCACAACCCCGCCAAACAGGGACTGCTTATTCACTTGAGGGGTAGATGATTTGTTTATAGACAGCCATCTGATTCTTCAGGCACAGTTTAGATGTTCTACAAATCAGCGGTTACAGAGACCTAATGAGTATGCTGCATTTTGAAACGATTTTGTCAACATGTGACCTGAATATCAGACGTCTGTCAAAGGTGAGTCCTAGATAGATAACTTCGTCGGACTATTGGATGACCTCATCACCGAATCGTATTCGGCATTCGTCTGATGGAACAAGTTTTGGAGATCTTGAATGTGGAAACAAGATGACCTGAGTTTTTGATCACAATTTTCTAGCTTGTAAATTGTTCAGTCAGAGCATCCAGACCTGTCTGTAGTTTATTTTTCAGAGCATTAATGACACGACCTTTGTAAAGAATGGCAGTATCATCAGCAAATTGTGACAGAACACCACCACTCGGAAGAGGTGGGATGTCTGATGTAAAAATGTTGTATAGGATGGGACCTAGGATACTTCCTTGGGGTACATCAGCAGGAATAGTAAATCTTTCTGAAAGTGCATTATTCAGAGAAACCTGGAATGCTCTATCTGCAAGATAATTTTTGATAATTTTAATAAGATACACGGAAAAATTATACCGATGCAGTTTGAACACCAGGCCATCGTGCCACACATTATCGAATGCCTTTTCGATATCCAATATTGCCATGGCAGTCGTTTTGGACACTGATTTGTTTTGCTGAATGACGTTGTTAACCCTTGTGAGTTGGTGGATGGTGGATTTTCCTTTCCGGAACCCAAACTGTTCTTCCAGTAATATATCCTGCTCATCTGCGAAAGCAAGAATTCGCCTTTTCAAACAGCTTGGATAGGGCAGAGAGTAAGCTGATGGACCGATAGCTCCTGGAAAGGGAAGGATCTTTCCCCGGTTTCAAAACTGGGATAACTTTAGCTAACTTCTAGGGAAGTAACCAAGCTCCCAGCACCTGTTAAAAAGTTTAGCTAAGAAGACAAATGAGCGAATACTCAAATGTTTCAGCTCAATGTTGAATGTGTTGTCGAAACTGGGGGCCTTCATATTTTTGGATTTTTTCACAATAGCCATCAGCTCATTCGCAGTGACTCTACTTTCCTCCGGAACCAAGCTGTCTGATTGGTCAACCTCAGCTACGCTATCAGCAACGGCTCATGCATGTGGACTAACAATGTTGAGTCCTAAATTGTGAGCACACAAACTTCCCTAGCGCATTTGCCTTCTCTACTGGTGCATTTGCCTTCTCTACTGGTGTGATTCCTTCAGCTGCGTCCTGGGGTGACATCAGAGGAGGAATAGGCTTCGGTTTTTTCTTAAGCACCTTCGTTAAGGACCAGAAGGGCTTTGAATGTGGGAGAATTTCTCGAAGCTCTTGCTGGAAGTTCCTGTTACGAAGCTCAGATATCCTTTTCTGGATTATCCTAGTTAAGTTGTTATAAGAAGTCTTCCTATCTAGGAAGCCAGTTCGTTGATACTGCCTCCGGTAGATATTTCGAGGTCGTATGAGTTTCTTGGTGCCACTGTCAATTTGAAGAGAGGAACTCGGCATATGTTGTACTGGAACCGTCCTATCACGAGCGACTGTGATTGAATGCTGGAAGGAAGATAGGTCCGCATCGATTTCCATCGGGGAATCAAGTAGCACATCGATATTAATAAGTTGGTCGGCGATTTGTTGAAATTGGACCCAGTCGGTGCGATAATAGTTCCTCCGAGGTTGAATAGGCACTGTTTCTGCTGAAGATCCCAACGTCAATATTACTGGAAAGTGGTCAGAAGAGAGCTCGTTGAAGACAACCGAAGAGCTGTCTATGGCGATGTTGCTGATGAATATATCCAAAATGGAATGAACTCCCGATCTGGAAAGTCGCGTTGGTTGATCCGGAGCGAGGATGTTGTACTGTCCAGCTTCGTAATCTTCGGCAAGTACGAATCCGTTTCGATTCTGTCTTTTGTTTCCCCACAGCTGATGCCGTGCGTTCAGGTCCCCAGCAATGATGAATTTGTTCGGTCGTCGAGTGAGAATAGCCAAATCTCGCTTTATTGATGCACACGTACCATCTCGAAGATTTGTTTGTTTGGGGCAGTACGCTGCAATGATGATGATGGGTCCCATCGTCGTTGTAATCTCAATTCCAATTGCAATTTAAAGGCTGACATAAGCCTATGCTGAATGGATCGTTTAATGGCAATGGCATCTTCCCCTCCTCTGGTAGTTGTCCTGTCGAGCCTGTGAATCCTGTAATTGGAAAAAAATAGAAATTTTAGGTTTAAGATAAGTTTCAGTTAAAATAGCAATATTCTCTTGAAGAAAGTCGGACAATTCAGCAGTTTTGCTCCTGAGTGAGCAAGCATACCAATTAACTATAACCAACTCATTATATTGCATATTCGATGATGAATTTGCCTAAGGCGTTGATTTGATCTAACCGCGTTCTGCAGTTTCGTAGTTTTGTTGTCATTGTTTCAAAAATGACGATCAGTTGTTCAGCAGAGAATAAGTCACCAGAGTCATCCTTTACTTGTGGTTGATTTTTGCATGGCTGCCGCTCTACTAACTCTCGCTTTTATATCGTCTCACTGTTTCCCGTTCTGCGAAGGGGAGGTCCCCGCTACCAGTAGCAATAAAATAAAATTAAATGTGATGTGAGAAATAGCGTCATTTAAGTTAGAGCAGCTACTCTGAACGTACGAGACACCATCAGAACGATGACATCGAAAACCGGTAGAAAGGCAGATTTGTACCGTCACTAACACATTCAATAACGAACGGCAATGCGAAAGTGAATGTTGAACACATCTTTATACTAGTATGGGGTCGTGTGAAAATATGCCATGCGAACCAGGGTTGCCATATACGAGGTCTGTTCAAAAAGTTCCCGGAATTTTTTAATTGCGCGCGTCTGGAGAGTCCGGTGGTCAAAATTTTTTTTTATTGTGTTGGTACATATGTCTCTAATGTATGGTGAAATTTTCAGCTGTATTCATTGTTTACATTCTGTCTTGTAGCGGCTGGTGTAGACGTGTTTTTTTGAGCTCGGCGATTTTTGTCTTCGTGACGTTGGGTGCTTCCACGTGGACGATTGTGCTTTTGTTTCGACATCATAACCGTACACCCATGTTTCATCACCAGTTATGACCCTTTCAAGTAAATTTGGATCGTCGTTGACGTCGTTTAACAGCTCCTGAGCGATGGTAATGCGTTTGTTTTTTTGATCAAAATTCAGCAGTTTTGGAACGAATTTTGCTGCCACTCGTTTTATGCCCAAAACATTTGAAAAAAATATGATGGCATGAGCCAACTGATATGCCAACTTCATCAGCAACTTCTCTAATAGTGATTCGGCGATCATCAATAATCATTTCTTCCACTTTTCTCACATTTTCATCGTTTATTGACGTGCTGGGTCGACCGGAGCGTTCGTCGTCTTCAACGTCTTCGCGGCCATCTTGGAAACGCTTATACCACTCGTAAACGATTGTTTTTTCATAGCAGACTCACCGTAGGCTCTCCGTAACATTTCGCACACTTGGTTACACTTTATTTCATTTTTCACGCAAAATTTAATACAAATTCTTTGACTCTTCGTTTCTTCCATTGTTTAAACTAACAAAAATCGCCGAGCTCAAAAAAACACCAGCCGCTACAAGACAGAATGTAAACAATGAATACAGCTGAAAATTTCACCATACATTAGGGACATATGTACCAACACAATAAAAAAAAATTTTGACCACCGGACTCTCCAGACGCGCGCAATTAAAAAAATCCGGGAACTTTTTGAACAGACCTCGTATACAGGTTAATCTGTATTCTTATTATTATTATTACTACTATCATTATTATTATCAGAATGACTCTTGCATACCGAAGATCGTCGATACATTTCAGACCAGGCCATTGCAATTGTCTCGTGCTGAAATTTCGAGAAGAATCAGATATCTTTGAACTTCATAGCTTCAAAAAAAATAAACTACAAAATTGTCGTACCTAGCCTCCTATATTAGCAAATTAAAAAGGAATTGTTTCAAGTTTGGAATTTATAGTTGTAGAATAGTAGCTGTTTAATGTAACTAATCTGTACTTTAATGTAGGTGTATCGCTTCAAACTCTATTAGTGGAAAAGAGGAAAGCTTGCACAATTCATACAATCAATCAACTAACTGATATTCGGAAAAGTGATGGGAACGTGTCAGTTTTTTCGTATTCACGACATCCAGTTATGTATCTGACATTACCCACCCATCTTTTTTTTTGGTTTATTTTGAAATTATTGAGAAAAAAATCAATTTTAATTTTCAGTGTATATTTTTTTAGAGTGCCCTATTAATTCCCTACAACTTTTTCCTGGACGCCATTTTTGTACGATGAACGGTTTCCGAGTTACAACGAGACCCGTAAACTTTTTTAGCTGTAACTTCTTCATTTTCCAAAACGCACGGATGGGATAGCCATCAATCGGTAGGTTTTAATAACAGCTTTAAAATAATAATTATCAAAGAAATTAAAACCATGCTTTTTTTTAATTGAACTATTTCGGATTATTTTGTGATTATTGACAGAAAAAATCAAACAAAAATTTCATTTATATTTTGTTAGAGTGCCCAATCGATTCTCTACAACTTCTTTGCAAACGCTTTCCGACCAAGCGGCGGCGGGAGGAAATAACGAAAGGTGATGTTTCTTTCTGTTCTATACGGAAAATCGTAACTCTCTTTGTCAATAAACCGTTTTTTTTGTATTTCATCACTTCTATGTGGCTACACTCTGGAATGAGTCTTTGGATCAATTTAGTACTTGGACTTTTACACTCTTCGTTCACCTTTTACCTTAATCTATTTATAGCAAAAGTTAATTGATAGACTTTTACACTTTTCGTTTCTAGTGAGATGCACTTTTTCGTTTCTGGTGAGATGCACTTTTCGATTCTGGTGAGATACACTTTTTGTTTCTGGTGAGATACACTTTTCGTTTTTGGTGAGATGCACTTTTCGTTTCTAGTGAAATGCACTTTTCTGCTCTGCTTTTACATTAATCTATTCACAGCAGAGGTTAATTGATTGACTTGTTTTCCTGGTGAAATGATAACACAGTTAACAAAACAAAACTGCAAGTCTGAAAGTCAGAACACTAACGCGCGATTAAATCAACTTTTGCTTGTTTTAGTTAAGTTTCGACCGCTTGAACCGACTAGCTTGCCTACGGACCGACGCCCGAGACTAACGGACACTATGAGACTGACTAACTTCTAACTCTTCCCAACTATGGGTTTTTAAGCCCCTAACATTTACTTTCGGGTGAAACCCGAAGATTTTAGTACAAGCCGAGCTTGTGATTGTAAGTAGAAAGTTCATCCGACTTTCTCCCGAAGTTCTATCAAAATTTCCGAGAGCCGCGAACCGAAACCACTGCCACAATGTCAATAACAGTGACCGGTGCCCGTGAAAAGATATTTTTGTTATTGCTCGTCGCGTTTACGCTGACGTGAAGGCTTGCCTGAAAGGTGACGAGTTTTTCCTTCACGACTGGGTTGCTGTTCTTGCAATGTTGTTTTTCCTTCACGGCTCCCTACTTTTTCTACAATACTAGCAAATTCGAAGGAAAATTTGCTAAGAGCGCTGCATCTTCCTGAACGCCATTTCTGTACAATTAACGGTTTCCGAGTTACAACGATTCGAAAAAGCAATTTTGGTGATATGCAAAAATACATGCGCCCTTTTTAAAAATCAGTCGTGAGTCGGATTGACCTCTCAATCGTTTTAAAAACTTATGGTTTGCCCTACTGAAGCCATGTGCAAAGTTTCATCCTAATCGGAGAAGGTGAAGTCTGATGACCTGCTAAGCATTTCTGGAAATGCTCTACTTTTACATAGATTTCATCTCAACGGCGTGAAGCGTCTGGTGAACTACAGTCAAAAATACCGAAAATGCTTGAATGTTTTCTTGTCTTCAATCGTTCGTTTGAAGGAGAATCCATGATTGCTACAAATCTAATTCATATACTTGGTAAACAAGTTAGTAAATACATATACATGTTAGTAAATCATAATTACTTCTAGTATAATAGCAATCACTAGCAATAACGATTGAATTAGTATATATTCAAAGTGTGAAGGATTCAAAAAATCCATTACGAATCATGAGTCTTTTTTACAAACAAACGAAACGAGTGGTAAGCCTACTGCGCTTAATCACTGAAAGTATTCCTGGTTTCTATGTGTCAGTTTTACTTGTTATGCTTTGTTCGACGATTCGGTCAACTCAAGCAGTTAAAATTTTGCGCGCCTCTTTTGAGACTACATTTCACCTTAATGGATTTCTTTCAAGCACTAATCTGCCAATGATTTATTTACTGCGTTTATTCGTCCGTTCTCGTTTGTAGTTCTTACTGCTCTTGAGGAAGCACCTACCCTTCAGCTCTTGAGCAAGCACCTACGCTTCAGCTCTTGAGCAATCACGCTTTCCTTCTTGGTGTTTTTTTACAAGGTGAAATGCATTTACGCACAGAGTGTGGGACTCTACACTGGACTACCACTGTATAATTGGAACTACCCACTAAAACACCTTGGATCTCCAACACTACCTTTCCGGACCTACCGTTAGGTATTACTTCGGGGTGGAAGGTTATCTATGCTCAAAGCACCCTTCCCGGACTTATGCATCGTCATGGACGTCTGCGTCGTTCTCTCCTACTTTTGGGCCATTTATCTCTCGATTTTGATTCACTCGTTTCGCTACAGGGGATCTACCAGGAGGATGTAGAGGTCGGTCCCGCGATTCCGGTTGGAGCTTCCGGTTCGCTGGCGCTGGCTGGTCTACGTCACGAACTACTCGGCTAATCCCCGACGATGGATCTAGCCTACACCGACGGAAAAGTTTCCCGACGATGGAAGTTTCCCAGGGACCGACGCTCCCGAATTCCGTGAACGGTTCGAACGGCAGGATGCCTGACTCGGTCTAGTGATTACAGTTGGAGGATGACTTCCGGTTCACTGGCGCCCCGACGATCCATACCGGAATTACGTCGCATTCTATTCATCTAATCCCCGTTGAAGGATCTAGACTACGCCGACGGAGAGCTCCCCGACGAAAGAGTTTCTCTCGACACCGAATCTCGTGTTTTGCCACACGGGACACTCGAATGAGTGCCGTGGTCGATCCTGTGATTCCGGTTGGAGCGTGGCCTTCGGTTCACTGGCACCCCGACGACACAATTTCGATGCTGTGCTTCTACTCGGCTAGTTCCCGGCGAAGAATCTAGCCTACACCGACAGAGATTCCCCCGGCGAAGGAAGTTCTTCCGACACTGTCATGTTACTACTCGAATTCGGTGCTTTGGCTTCTACTCGGCTAGTCCCCGACCTGACTATTCCTTTGTGTCGCAAAGCGGGTGCAGGCAAACAAGACGTGTTCTAGGCAAGTTTGTTCAGCCAGGGCAAGTAAGAGATGCTGCGTGGCCGAACCTATGGAGGTACCACCTAAAAAAACCGTGACCTGTGAGGAACTGCGTCAGGCGAAAGTTTACTTCGCTGTGGGGTCTATCGATCCATCTGGAGACTCTTGGCACCAGCCGATGTGTCCACCTGCCCTTGGTTGAGCTGTCCCATTGCCTTTACCACTCGCGTAGGAAGACTGTGTTGGCAGTCCTACGAGCGTTCCTGTTCTTCCGCGTATCGTAGCACTAAGCGTCCTCCTTGATGAGCTGTCCAACAGGCATCATGCAAGCCACCACGCAGGCCGCATCTCCAGATACCGTTCGGTATGCAATAATAACACGAAGACACATCAGTCTGTGCATGCTCTTCAGCAATTTTTCATTGCGTTCTACCCGGAGTGCCGACGCCCATACCGGGCTGCCGTACCTGAGGATTGAAACTGCCACTCCTGCCAGTAACCTGCGTTTGCTAGAACGCACCGGCGAGCGCCGCAATCGCCTTTGAAGCCGTTTACAAGCATATTCCACGTGCTTGCCGAAACTGAGCTTGTCGTCAAGCATCACACCCATTTGTAATCACCAGCATGTGGCAACGCCTCTTGATCTGATTTTTTGTTGTTTACCACCATCTTCTCTGTTTTATGATGCGCTAGTTGCAGTTTCCTGCTAAGCAACCAGTCTTCAACCATGCTGATCGAGTGTGTTGCGCTCAGTTCAACATCGTACATTATATTCCACAGGAGCGGACCCACGATGGATCCCTATGGTACTCCGGCCGTGACAGAAGTGCTGCATAAGCCTTCCTCGGTCACTTAGAGCAATACATGGTTCTGAAAGTAGCTTTCCAGAATCTTGTATAGCCCTTCTGGTACCCCCAGTCGAAGGATGGAGTCAGCGATATCCGCCCAATAAGCACTATTGAACGCGTTTTTGACGTCAAGTGTTACTATCGCGCAGTAGCGAATTACACGCCGCTTAGGTTGAATAGCGACCTCCGCGGTGACTACCACCGATTTTATGGCATCCGCCGTAGATCTGCCTTTGCGGAACCCGTACTGTTCGTTAGAAAGTCCATCCGCCTCCTCTATGAACGGGGCTAGCCTGTTCAGGGTGATTCTCTCCAGGAGCTTTCCTGTATTGTCGATCAGGTAGAGTGGACTATATGCCGACGCGTCCCCAGGAGGCTTCCCAGGTTTCGGTAACAGTACCAATCTCTGCCTTTTCCAAATGTCCGGTTTGGAGGTTATAGCAACCTTTAGAGCCGCGTTCGGGATACCATCTGGCCCGGGAGCTTTCCTAGTGTCGAGCGATCTCGCCGCTGACAACCACTCTTCATTTGTCACTCTGCTAACATCGTTTGTTGGAAGCGGTGCTGGCGGCCACAAAGACGTGTCGTGGTGAGGGAAGGGACTCTTCTGATCGCTTTCAGCTTCGCTGGACTACGTTCAGGGGGTGCTAGTGCCTCTTTCGTTTTGGCCATAACCATCCTGTTGGCATCACCCCCGTCTGTTGTTCCACGGTCGTGCCTTCCTCGGCATAGTCGTTTCGCACGCCCTTGTCAGGACGGCTATCATCTCTTCCCCATCTAAGTTCGCTGTGTGGTTCTCCAGTGCGAGGGCTGCACTAAACGTTTCACGGTCGATAACCTTCCACGCTCGGGTTCCGGGGGCATTTCTCCTACTGCTGTACCTCGCTAGGATACCTATCGTTTAGCGTATGGCTAGGTGGTCGCTATGGGTATAGCCATCTTCCACTCTCCAGTTTAAGTCTCCGGTCAGGCCGGGACTGCAGAAAGTCACGTCGATAAACGACTCAACTCCGTTCCGCTGAAAGGTACCTTGGCACCGTCGTTTCCTAGTATCACATCTAGTTTGGCGACGGCCCCTAGCAGCGTCTGCTCTCTCTGGTTAGTGTGGTGGCTATCCCACGCCGTTGCCCATGCGTTGAAATCTCCTGCTATCACGACTGGTTTTTTACTCACCAGGGTTACGGTCAGCATGTGGACCAGTTGGGTGAACTGGTCTATTGGCCACCGCGGTGGGGCGTAGCAGCTGCAGTAGTATTTTAATTTTATTTTATTTTGTTAAATTTCGTCCATCTGACCAACATGGTCTTAATGGAACTGTCTAATTCTAAAAACGAACAAATAACAAGAAGCTAGAGAGCTATTTGCAGCGTAGTTCGTGAACTGCGGAGTCTCAAACAGTAGAGTTCTCAGTCGAAGTGAGCGGGCAGGAGCATATAGGTTGATTCGAGCCAGCAAATCTGGCACATCGTACTCAGCAAGCAACATTTTGGCAACAAAGGTAGCATTTGAACATTTTGGCAACAAAGGTAGCAGCAACAAAGGTAGCATTTCCTTCTATCAGTTAGGGTGTCGAGACCCAGCAAACGACAGCGGTCGGCGTACAGTGGCAGGTTACGTGGGTCACTCCATGGCAGGTATCGCAGCGCATACCTGACGAATCTGCGCTGCACAGCTTCGAAACGTGCACTTCACACTCCCTGATAGGGACTCCAGACAACAGAAGCAAATTCAAGCAGCGAGCGAACCAAGGAACAATATAAGACCTTGAAACATAGCGGATCACGGAACTCACTCGATATCTTGAACATGAATCCAAGTTGACGATTCGCTTTGTCGATCGTAGTTGAGAAGTGCCGAACGTATGTAAGCCTTTCATCCAAGACGACACCAAGGTCCTTGACGTGGTCAACACGTTGAAGCGGGTTCCCAGCGATGTTATAATCAAACGGAACTGCAGTCCTGGTCCTTCGAAAGCTAATTACAGAACATTTGGCGACACACAAGACCATCATATTACGTTCGCACCAGTCGTTGAAGATGCACAGGAGGTTCTGCAGTTCTCGGCAATCAGCTTGGTTACGAACGACGTGATAAATTTTGACATCATCAGCGAAAAACAATTTTCCTCCACGCTGTAGGACAAAAGCTGCATCATTGACGAATAGTGAGAAGAGTAATGGACCCAGTGTGCTGCCCTGCGGAACTCCTGAACAGTTGGAAAAGCAGTCAGAAGAACTATTTCCAATGTAGACAGGTAATTCTCGTTGCACCAGGTATGATCTTAGTCAATCGTAGAATCCAGACGACCATCCCATTTTTTCTAGTTTAGCTAGCAGAATGTCATGGTTGACTTTGCAGTTTTTTGCATATTTGATCCATGCAGAACGGTGTAAAGCTAATGAGATTAGTCTCAACAGAGCGACCCGGAAAGAATCCATGCTGGTAAGGACTAATGTATTGCTTGCAAGATGCAAAGAGTTTTTCGTAAATCAGCGTCTCTAACACCTTGGATTCCACTTCCAGCGAGGTAATGCCACGGTAGTTCACTATATTGCATTTATCCCCTTTCTTAAACACGGGGAACATCGTAGAGCGTTTCCATTCCGATGGAAATTTGTGCAGACGAAGCGACAAGTTGAATAATGCAGAAAGCGGAGCAGCTAAAATGTCGGAGCATTTTTTCAGAACAGCTGAGGGAATTATACTCGGGCCGGGTGAATATGACGACTTGATTTTGCTTATAGCCGTGATAACCATTTGGACATCCACTGCAAACACGTCCATGTCGATGACATTAGCAGGTACATCACGGACTGCTCTGCCTATCTCAGCTTGCGTTGGTGAGTCGTTCGAGAAAACACTCGAGGAGTGTTTCGCAAAAAGACTGCACTTATCAGCAGGGGACACAGCAATGTCATTGTCGAGATGCAGCCTTGACGGGAGACCATTTTCTTTCCTCTTTGTATTGACGAACGACCAGAATCCCTTCGGGTTGCGGCACAGATTCTGTTGAGTGCGATTGATATACCGCTTGTAAAGAAACTTATTGTAGCTGCGATAGTTGTTGCTGGCAACTGAGAAGTTCTGTTTGGTAAGGGGGGATCGTCGGCTACAGAATGCACGAAGAGATTTAGCACGTGCACGCTTCAGTTTCCGCAGAGTGGCGTTTGTCCATGGTGGCTTCCTCGGAGGTTGGGACCTCGGTACAGAGGCAGAGATACAATCTAGGAGAAGTTGTACCAATTCGACAAGTTGGGCTGGAAACCGGAAAAGCGTGGGCTTGAGGTACAGAAGGGTGGCGGCTGGAGGTCTCTGTCACCGCTCCCGATCGCAGTACCGAGACGGCTCTGATGGCTGGAATCGAGGTCGTCAAGTGCTGATGATGAAGAAATTCTGGTAGGACACAGGGCTGGGTTGGGTGGTTTAGAGACCTCCAACATGCTTCGTGCCGTGCGTCTCGGTGTCAAGTCCATCGGTGGATGAGAGTTTACTACATTGGTGAGCCCAGCATCTCTGGGGTTACCAACGGTTGTAACAAGGTTTCGATTCGTGGGACCTTCAGAGCTCTTGGCTTCGAAAAATCCTCCGTGTTTCTCCGATCATCGAATTCTCGGAAGAAGATACCGTTCGGCCAAATGGATGGATATAAGGCATTGTCCTTAAGTTCACGATCCACTCCGACCTTGAAGGACACGAATGCCAACGAAGAAAGATCGGCATCTTTTTTGACCAGCTTCTTGACAACAGGCTCCGAGCCGGTGACACACTCCTGAACCATAGCAGCGACGTCCTCCTCGGTCACATGTGGAGCAATTCGGGAAAGGTACAGCCAGAATTTGTCCACTGGCTTCGGTACGGTATCCACCGCTTTGACAGCGTCACTGACTTTGCGTGTTCCACTTAGTAAAGCTGACGTAGGCCTTCCACTAGGAGTAGCCTTGTAACCAGTATCGCGTGGACGTTTACTAGTGAGCCGATTTGACGCTGACTTTGCAGCCGAAGAAGTGTTGAACTGGTCAGACAACGCCTGTAATGCACAATTAGTCTTGTCCAGCTCAAGTTTAAACTCCTTCAGACAGTCGTTGACACAATCCGAGACCGTGGAAACAAGATTCACCGTGGTTAAAGATGAATTCCGTGCTTTCAGTCGTTGCAGAACCACAAAAGATTCGGCGACTGGTTGTTCGATCTGGTCCATCCGATGCATTTAGTATGGGCCGTGTGCTTACAAAAGTGACATTTGATGAAATCCAGGCTTTTCACCGACTTAGAGCACTGAACGCAAGATAAATCCATTTTGCAGACTTTGTCGCTCACAAAAAAAACGGTGATCAGTCTTTGTATATGTTATCTTCGCACTTAATCACACAGAGTGTAGCTATTGACACACAGATGTCGCGACGTAACCCGATTTCACCGGGACCGCGAAGATGGCGTAAACCAAAACAGCTGTAATGCCACAAACCGATCAAGTAACACTCACTGGAAACAGTTAATACCGGAATGTAGACACAAAACTTTACTATTTCACGACTGCTTTCGATGTTTAGAGTGATTTTCGCACGACTAACAACCAATAAGAATCGTATTTCACAGAAAAAAAAACAAAGAAAAAGTATTGAGCTCACGCGCGCAGTAAATAATACCATGCAGTGTTGCCAAAGTATACACCATTTTTCTTTGATATGGCTACTCCCTCGGCTTGCGTTGTCACAACTTCCTGAATTGGATAATGACCCGTGGTCCAGATGGCCGCTGACCCGGGTCTGTCCGCAACCCAGATCCCATTGTCGGGGCTGATGCGATAGGGGTTCGAGAGGATAAAGACGTCTGTGCTCCATTCTACAACCGACTGCGCCATTGCTGCGCCGCTGCACAGTGGTTGAGGTTTAGCTGCGCTACGTCTAGGCCGTCTTATTTCCTCCGCCGAAGGGGTAGATGGGACCGCCATGTCGTGATTTTGAGCTTTCTTTTAACCAGTGCAGATCACACACCGTGGTGTTTTTTTGCAACTAAACGCCTTGTGGCCTTCGCCACTGCAACGCTTGCATAGGTTGCTCCGGTCTGGGCCTTTGCAGTCCCAAGACTGTTGGGCAGATTCGAAACACCTGAAGCACATATCCACCAGCGGCGGCTTGTATGCAGCAATCAGGAATCAGAACAAATTGGCTCAAATGGAATGTTTCCCTTGATATTTGGAGATTTGTGCCTTGCCATCAATTTGTTTTTAGCATCATTTTCCCGATATATAAGAGGGAAGGATTGAAGGGAAATGGTAAGTTTTGGACTAGAAGGATGGGGAAAATTGACGACACAAAAACACAAAAAAGCAGAAGTAAATTCTGCACCCTTAAGGGATGCTGTATAATCTGCTAGGGATAAAATTTGTTGGAAGCAGAAGTAAATTCTGAACCTCTACGAGGTCCCGAACAGTCTGCTGTGAAACCTATTTAGGTTTGTTACTATGTGCATTCCTTCTGATGAACGATGCACAGTTAATATAACCTCCAACCCCCGAGAGGATTTAGAGATTTTACAAAAGCGACACCATTCTGCACTCCCGGAAGAATGCAGAACGATTCACAGTATGTACGAACAGAAATAAATTCGGTACCCCATAAAGGATGCCAAACAATCTGCTAAACCCTATTTAAGGTGAATACAGAAAGGATTCATTCACTCCAGAAAGAACGATGAACCTTTCTGAATATAGCTCCTTACTACATTGGGTGAGAAACGAGATAATATCCTTTAATTTTAACTCCGCATACACAGACTCAATCATGTATGGAAAACCAAAAACCCGGAAACGTACACGGAACCACCCGCGATCCCATTTCAACCAGAATATTAGTTGATTTTCTGAATTCGATTGGTTAAAATTTGGTACAACTAATCGATTGTCGATGATTATTTATTTTTGTTTTTAGATTAGAAGAAACGATAGTTGAAACAACTAATTTAACTGTTTGAAAAAATAGTTGTCAATTAGTGGGGCTATAGGTATATTTCAATTTCAACAAATATTTATATTGAAACAAAATTCTGTAAGTTGAAAAATAAATCGTTTTTTTTTTGTTTTAGATATTGTAAATAGTTGAATCAATTCGAACAATGTCATTGATTTGCGAAAATAATCAAAATACACTTACTGATACACGTCATGATCTATTTGAAATAAGTTCGGTACGTTGAGATTCATGAAATAGATACGTACGTTGAGACTCATGAAATAAATTGGTCAAATATAAACAGTATTTTATATTGACATGTAATATCATTAGGGCGGGGAAAACCACCGATCACTGCTGATTTCAAGTGATCTTAACCAAGGAATAAATTATCATTACGAAATCAGAACTGATCTGTTCTCTAAGTGATTTTGATTTTTGTATGTCAAGTCGAGATCAGTAAAGATTTAAATTCTTAAAAAAAATACTTCTGATTCGATCGGAAATGATTGATGTAGAAAAACATTTTTAATCAGCTAAAGTAGCCGGAGGGGCGAGTAAATTAGCGAAATTATTAATTTCACCTAAAATGAGTATTGAAATATGATGCCTTCAAACGATTGAACTAAAGTTATGCTCTGACAATTTTAGTCAATTTATATGAGCTTGGGTGCATCAACCGCTGGGAATTGGAATTTTGCAACGGCAATTCAAACGCGCCATTCAATCGCAGCGCGTTCTGTGTGTCTCAAACCCTTCGTTCCTGTTCCTTTTATAAATTAAATTCATGTCAAAAAGCGTTTTATTGCTAATGCATTAACATCATCATCGGTATCAAACAGCTGGAAGTAAAACAGTCTGCTGGAAGTAAATCAATGACCGAGTTTGAAGTATAAAATTTCTGCGCATACCTGAAAGATTACGAGATGATCATTAACATTTTCTAATTTGTCACCCAATCTTTTTCATCTTAAACAAGGTTAACTTTATCACAACACCGCTGTTAGATGTTGTTTTCATTGACATTTTGAAGCGACGCAAACAGATTCCAACTAAAGATGTTGTTGATTTTGCATTGCGATTATTGTTTTGTTTTTAACTGTCTCCGGCATTCGACAGCATTCAAAACAACATATTTTCAACTACTTGAATATATAAATATATATCAACTACTTGAATCATAAACCATATTGGTTGATTCAAAAAGAAATTAGTTAAATCAACTATCTCAAAAATCAAAAACTGCGATATCGCAATTTTATGATCGAAGGGTTCTCCGTGTAGTTGCGTCAATGCGGGACAGTTATATATCAGATGATATGAAGTAATCGCATTCACACAAATCACACGAATAATACTCAGCACTGACATTTTCAGATTTAAATCTGGTAAAAATGCTTTTGTCTGAGCGCAAGTTTTCAAGCTGCGCCAGTAGCTGGCATGTTTGGATGCAGCCCAAGAACGAATTTTGTGCTATATCCAACTAGTTGAAAGTGGTAAAGCTGGACCAACGAAATCATTCGTTGCACCAGCTCTAGCCAACTCTTCAGCCCATTCATTTCCAGTAATACCAGAATGGCCGGGTACCCATAAGAAGTAAACAGCATTTGAAATGCTGAGGTCTTCAATTTGAGTTCGACATGCGATCACTAGATTCGATCGTGAATCATTCGAACTGTGTGCTTTTAAAGCTGCCTGACTGTCGGAACAAAAATAAATTCGTTTATCACAGATCCTTTGCTGAAGTGCCGATTGTTTTCCACACAGAATCGCGTAGATTTCTGCTTGGAACACAGTACAGTATCTACCAAGTGAATGAGACTGCTCTAGTTTCATTTTACGACAGTAGACACCAGCACCAGTACGACCATTCAACAGAGAACCATCCGTATAACAAACTGTGTGTTCATCAAGTTGTCGTTCCAAACAACCAGACAACCATTCCTCAGGATAGCTCACATTAGAGCAGCAGTTGGCGTTGTCGTGAATGCTTCTGTCATCGCCGTTAGGACCATCCTTTGGAGATGATTTAACTTTGACTGAACTGTCGCGACTTCTCCTTCCTGCCATATGCTAAAATTGGTCTAACAATAGTTGTGTAGATCCAATGAATGTATCTGGGTTTGAGTCCCCATGATTTTCCAAAAGCCGAAAGCCATGCAAGCTCGTTTAATCCTGAAGTCATTGTGAGCAGACCAATTCAGTGTTGAATCAAGAATAACACCGACGTATTTAACTTGATCAACCACAGTAATCTCTGAACCGAAGAACTGTAACGAACGAGCTCCTGTGACTATCCTACGATGAGTGAAGAGCACCATTGATGTTTTGCCCGGATTTACAGATAATCCAACTTGACAGCACCATTGCTTAACAGATCGCAGGGCTTGCTGCATTAAATCAAAGAGATTGTTAATGCTTATAGCGGTCAGCAATATATGACAATCGTCGGCAAAACCATTGTGAAAGGCACCATCAATATCTAGAAAAATTCCCAAGCAAGATTGCTTTTGTGAGAAAGCCTTTTCAATGTTGTACACAACATCATGTAACAGGGTTGTAGTAGTCTTTCCACGCTGGTAAGCATGTTGTATTCCATGTAGCGGATGCACGCCCAAACTAACACTTCTGATACATTGATTGACTATGCGTTCCACTGTTGTAAGAAGAAATGAGCTAAGACTGATAGGCCTGAAACTCTTCGCTTCCTCATAAGTGTCGCGACCATCTTTGGGAATAAATTTGACAATTATTTCCTGCCAAGCTCTCGGAATATATTCTGTCGCAAGACAAAGTAACTATTTTCTTCAAAACATGTTTGAAATATTCATACCCTTTCTGCAGTAACATTGGGAAAACTCCATCCTTTCCAGTAGGGAGCAAAACTCTCAACTGCCCATTTGACCGATTCCATCGTCACAACGCTTCGGACAAGGGCCCAAGAATCGTAACTACCTGAAAAAGTCTCGGGAAGAGCTGTCGATGATGGCTCCATACATCCTGGAAAGTGAGTGTTAAAAAGATAGTGAAGTACATCACCTTCATCAGACAAGTGCTCACCATCTGAAGTTCTTAAGGCCTTCGCCACTGCAACGCTTGCATAGATTGCTCCGGTCTGGGCCTTTGCAGTCCCAAGACTTGTGGCCAGATTCGAAACACCTGAAGCACATATCCACCAGCGGCGGCTGGTATGCAGTTACTGGGCAAACCGACCAATCAACTTTTAGTTTACTCACTTTTAGGACCTTAGTAGTATCCATGACTGATAGCTGGAACGTGGCTATCTGAGTGCCTTGGGGTCCTTTTCTCATGCAAATGGATTCCTGTGGAACGTCCACTTCTTCTTTGTTCCTTTATGGCCGTGAGAAGATCTTCAGTGCTCGCTATCTCTCGCTATGTCCAGCCGTTTTCACTGAAATGTAACCTTTTTTTGCAGGGCTTTCACATCCACCTCGTCGCCTAGAATTTGTTGAGCTAGCGCTCCGAGTTCTGATCCGACCGATTGTGCTTTTTTTAGCACTAGCAAAATCTCGCCAGCTCTAGTACGTCTTATAGAGCGAACCTCCTTTCCAAGGTCGGTAAACTTTGCCTCGCTGCGCATTGCCTTGACGACGTCGGCGTATTTCTCCTTGTCTGTTTTGACCAGCGTGGCTTCTCATTTGTCCCTAGCCCTTCTCTCACGTTATATGGGGACTTTCTTCTTTTTCTTCCCGGTCACCTTGAGCCAGGGCCGCTCCATGTTTTGTCGGTCCTTGCCAGGATTCTCCTTATCCTGTTGACCTTTCTCACTAGGCTCGTGCTCGGTCTCTTTACTAGGATCCGAGGGCCGAGTATCCCGTTAGGGTTTGAGCCCTCTGTCGCAATCTTTCTCCCTACCGTCAGCGACCAGGCCCTCTTGCCTTTTGGTCACGCGTTTGTGACCTGGTGAGTTTCCTACCCACTTTGTTCCTCTCCATTGTTAGGCGGAGTGCGTAGTAGATCGTCGCCTACTCGGACTACTCTGGAATGAGAAAGGCTCCGTTTGGGAGCACTTATCCGTCCTTTCGCCTCCCTCCTTTCGGGTTATTAGAGCCTCCTGATCCCTCTTGGCCACATTGACGGCTTTTCTCAGCTTCAGCAAGTTTAGCTTGAGGTCCTTTCTGATGTTGGTTTTCTCGCTAGTAAAAGCGATGATCGCATCGAGCTGCTCTACTACCGCCGTCATACTCGATAGAGCTTCACCAAACCCCGAGTCTTTGTTTGGTCCACTGATTCGACGAGCGCATTGCTGTCGCAGTTCTTTCCTCCTTGGCACCCGGTCTAACGGGTGGAGATCTCCTCAAACCCTTTCTCGCGAAGGGGTTTCCCGCCAAATTTGTACTCCAATGTTCTATGATGTGTTAATACCGTGAAGTGTGTTCCTAATAAGTGCGGATAAAATTTATCCACGGCCCAAATGACTGCTAGTGCTTCACTTTGTGTTTGTGAATATACTCTTTTCGTTTTCCTGAGACCTTTTGACGCAAAGTTTATGATTCTTGCCGTGTTCAGATTATCTCTTTGGGTTAACAAAGCACCAAGGCCAACTGGAGACACAGTGACATTTAATTCGGTTTTGTCTTTAGGATCGAAGGAACCTAATCGCCGTACCGTGCTAGTCAATTCGTTGCGTAGGTCATTAAATGCATCGCGTCGCTCATCTCCGAATGACTCGTCGTCGCCTCGAATTTGTTACCCTTTGGACCCTTTACCCCATACCAATATGTACAGCAATGCGAGCGAGCGAATTTTTCAAAAGCTTCCATTTGGACTTCGATCGTCGGGAGTAGCAGACGCCAGTAATAAGAGAAGAATTTTTGCGTGATGCAAAACCTAAAATACTCAGGTCGTGCTCTCATTTGGATTTTGATCGTCGGAAAGAGAATTTACTTTCAGAAACTTAGTTCCAGAATACAGGTTCCGAATTCAGGACGTGCATGTTGAATTCAGTTTCGAAACTAGCTCCAAAACTGAATTGCAGTTGAATTCTGAGCCTGTTCTAAGTTCTGAATTTAGTTTAGAAGATTTTTAGAACAATTAACATATTTCCAAGAACTATGCGAAATTTTACGTTACTGTACTATATACTATTATTTTTTCAACCAGTTGGAGTTTAGGTGCATCGTTTCAAATATTAATAGTAAAAAAAAGGAAAAGCTGGTGATCATCTAATTGATATTCGAAAGTAAGAAGAAAGCGTTTCAGTTACATACGTATTCACGACATCCAGTTATGTCTATGACATTACATACCAATACTTTTTTTTGTTCAGTGCTACGACCATCAACCGGACTTACAAAATTTTTTAGGCGTCTTTCATACAGAAATAGAGGCCATTTTGTTAGGCACGTCATTTTCACTAGATTCAATTGATTCTTTTTTTCTTTTCTCTCGACACTACGTATAAAAGCATTTATAGAGCCCGGCAAAGTATTATCAAAGGAAGAAAATAATTGCGGTAGCCAGGATTTCAACGTTTTTTCCGTCGATATTTATCGAAAATCGTACCGACTGTGCCAGTTGTAGAGTTTTTCTTTAATGGATTTCTTTCAAACACTAATCGGCCAATGATTTCCTTACTGCGTTTATTCGTCTTTTCTCGTTTGTAGTTCTTACTGGGCTGCCCTAACGCTTGCTCCCGCGATTGAATGTATTATCTCGCTCTTATTTATTATCTCTCTCTTTCTCTCTCTCTCTCTCTCTCTCTCTCTCTCTCTCTCTTAGTATACTCTTATATGTTTCTGAGGGGTAGAACAATTCAATTATCCTGCCTCTACAATTGGGTATGAACTTTTGGTAGAAATTGTCTTTTCCCAAGAACGGCCGAACACCTTTGATTGTTTTTGGTGCCGCCATCTCTTTTCATGTTTTTATATTGTCTTCCATAGGACGAATCCTTCTTTGTCGTTTACATGTCCTATAAACTTTATTTCATTTTTCAAAATTTGGCATATACCTGGCTCGACTTTTAAATTATGTCTGCATAGAGCCTCTAAAGCTTTGTGTAAGTTTTCATTGTGTTCTTCGATGGTCACACTGAAAACAATTATATCATCTAGAAAGACGATTGCTTTAACACCTTCTATCTCATAAAGTAACGTATTCATTAATCTATGTAACGTCGATGGGCTGTTGCGAAGGCCCATAGGCATTCGTGTAAATTTAAAATATCCTTTCGCTGTCTTTACTGCATCTCTTGTATTAATCGGTACTTCATAAAAGCCTAGTTTCCAAAGTGGAAAAATATTGACTTCCTCCTGAATTATCCAAGATTTCGTCGACCAACGGAATTGGGTACACAAACGGCTTCGTGACAAGGTTTAGAGCCCCGAAATCGACTGCTATTCTGTATCTTTTTTCCCCAAATTCGTCGTCCTTTATCATTCCACGAACTTTTACTATCCCTTGCCTACGCATTTCTTAAATTTTCTTGTTAGCATGTTGCTTTTTTAACTCAGGGAAACTATACTGTCTTTTATTTATGGGTATGCCAGACGTGGTTTCTATCTCATGCACGGCCGCGTCGGTGATTGTCAACTTATCTCCTTTTAAATAATACACATCACTATAGGATGCAAATATTTTTTCAAGATCTCCTAACCTTTTTCTTTTTAATTGATTTTTTTTTATTCAATAATATGATATAATTTTCCAGGCACACTGCTTAAGCTGTAAGATGCCGGCTTTTTCTAATCTTAGTTAACGACTAACATAAAACTGTAATTTTGTATTGGTGTTGAAATTGTCGATTCTCGAGAATTCAGCCTACAGCTGGCAATCCGCAGTGGTCGATGAACTGAATATAGCGTGAGTCTTCCAGATGACGTTAGGAAATATTTATGCTGGCCGCATCCTTTGATCCGTGTGGGTCCGCGGGAAACACCCCCGGGAAGACCCGGCGTGTGGCCCGCATGCTGGTCATCGATTGGAGCGGTTTTCCATTGGGGTTGATGGTTATGTTACGGAAGAGAATTAAAGAGACATAGACTAGTAAATATTGTTGAAAAACAGGGTAATAAGGGGATATGGGAACGAAATTCCTAGAAAACGACAGAGTTAATTAGTTGACAACGAGATGGTGAAAAGACGGGGATGGGGAGAACAGAAAAGTTAGTTACAATAAAAAAATCTAGTTAGTTCAAATGAAGATGGTGGACAGGACGAGGGGTCGATAGAATCGGGCGGATGTTAGTGTCGAACCTGCAGTTGGAGATTATTCTTAACCATAGTTAAAATATCGTCGAGGAATTGGAGGAACTTTCTCTGCAAGATATAATAGATTACACTTGTATGAATGTGTTTAAGGAATTGGTACATGAGAAGCATGTATGAACTATCCCAACTCGCCATCACATCCCGAACCGGAACCTCAGGCGGTCTACTTCAGGCCCTAAGGGATTCCAGTAGCTTCGACCTGGCTTCACGATACTCTACGCTCGACCACACGACATGCTCGATGTCCTGGTAACCGTCGCCACAGGTGCAGAGATTGCTCTCCACGAGCCCAATACGCCGAAGATGTGCGTTAAATGTATAGTGATTTGACATGAGCCGCGACATAACACGAATGAAATCGCGACTCACGTTCATCCCCTTGAACCAAGGTTTCTTCGATACCTTAGGGATAATGGAGTGTAGTCATCGTCCCAGTTCGGTCCATGAAGTTTGCCAACTTTCGAGAGTTTTCTGACGAGAAATACTGAAAAATTCATTGAAGCAGATTGGTCTTTCATAAATATCACCTTCTAATGCACCCACCTCAGCCAATGAGTCTGCCTTGTCATTTCCCGGAATGGAACAATGCGAAGGGACCCAGACTAACGATATTGAATAAGTCCGTTCAGATAAAATTCGCAAGTGTTCCCGTATTTTCCCCAGGAAATATGGGGGATACTTTCCTGGCTTTATTGCCCGAAGAGCTTCTATTGAACTTAGACTGTCCGTGACAATGAAGTAATGGTCTTTGGGCAAGGTTTCAATGATCTCAAGGGTGTACTGAATGGCAGCTAATTCTGCGACGTAAACTGAAGCCGGATCACTGAGTTTGTACGAAGCGGTGATGTTCTGATTGAAGATACCGAAGCCAGTGGACTCGTTGATGTTTGATCCGTCAGAGTAAAACATCTTTTCACAGTTGACTGTTCTAAGTTTATTATAAAAAATATTAGGGGCCACTTGAGGGCGTATGTGATCCGGAATTCCACGAATCTCTTCTCTCATGTCGAAAACCGCAGTAGAATCAGAAGTCTCCAAGAAATGAGCACGGTTGGAAACAAACGAAGAAGGATTAATATTTTGAGCCATGTAATCAAAATACAACGACATAAAACGGGTCTGAGAATTGAGCTCGACAAGCCTTTCGAAGTTTTCAATCACCATCGGGTTCAAGATGTCGCATTTGATTAGCAATCGATATGAGAGATCCCAGAATCAATTTTTCAACGGTAAGACGCCCGCGAGCATTTCGAGACTCATCGTATGAGTCGATTGCATGCAACCCAAGGCAATACGCAAACAACGATACTGAATTCTTTCCAGTTTAATGAAATGGGTGTTCGCGGCGGATTCGAAGCAGAAGCATCCATATTTCATTACGGACAATATCGTGGTTTGGTACAGCCTGATCAGGTCTCCTGGATGAGCACCCCACCAAGTTCCGGTTATTGTGCGAAGAAAATTGATTCTCTGCAGGCATTTTTGTTTCAGATACCTAATGTGACATCCCCAGGTGCCTTTGGAGTCAAACCAGACCCCGAGATATTTAAATGTGAAGACCTGAGTTATGGTTCCACCCCCTAGTTGAAGCTGTAATTGTGCTGGTTCTCGTTTCCTTGAACCAGCTCTGTTTTCTCCTTAGAGAACTCGATACCCATTTGAAGAGCCCATGTCGACAAGTTGTCAAAGGGTATCTTGTAATGGTCCTTGGAGATTGGCAGCTTTGGGTCCTATAACAGACACAACGCTGTCGTCGGCAAGTTGTCTTAGCGTGCAAGATGTATTGATACATTCATCAATGTTGTTTACGTAAAAATTGTATAGAAGGGCGCTTAAGCATGAGCCCTGAAGAAGACCCATGTAACTGAATCGTATTGTCGTGAAATCACCATGCTCGAAATACATGTGTTTCTCAGGCAATAGATTATACAAACTTCTCAAATAGGATGTTTATAGAAACTGAGTCAAAAGCCCCCTTGATGTCAAGGAAAACTGATGCCATTTGTTCTTTACGGGGAAATGCCATTTGAATTTCGGTTGAGAGCAACGCAAGACAATCGTTCGTTCCTTCGCACCTGCGGAAACCAAATTGTGTATCTGAAAGGAAACCACTAGTCTCGACCCAATTGTCTAGACGAAACAGAATCTTTTTTTCGAACAACTTCCGGATACAGGAAAGCATAGCAATCGGTCGATACGAATTGTGATCGGAGGCGGTTTTCCCTGGTTTTTGAATAGCGATAACTCTTACTTGTCTCCAGTCATGTGGGACAATATTATTCTCAAGAAACTTATTGAATAAATTCAATAAACGTTTTTTGGCAGGATCAGGCAAATTTTTCAACAAGTTTAATTTGATTTTGTCTAACCCGGAGCTTTATTGTTACACGATAAGAGCGCAAATGAGAACTCTACCATCGAAAAAGGTATTTCGTTTGCATTTGACGTCGCGGCGCGGAAGATCCTCTGGTCTGGACCAGAGTGTGGGCATACTTGTTTAGCGAAATCGAATATCCAGCGGTTAGAATATTCCTCGCTTTCGTTTGTGGTGTTTTTGTTGCGCATTCGTCGGGCTGTGTTCCAAAGAGTGCTCATAGATTTTTCTTTTGTTAATACATCAATAAACCGGCGCCAGCAACCGCGTTTTTTGCTTTAATTAAGTTTTTCATTTGCGTGTCTAACGTTGCGTAGTTACGATAATTTTCAGGTGTTCCATTGGCTCTAAACTGTTTGAACGCGAAGGCTCTATCCGCGGTTAGTGATGAGCACTCTTTATCCCACCACGGATTGGCAGGACGGATGTTAGTTTTCGCGCCGGGTACACGTTTCGTCTGAGCTTGAATCGCAGTATCGAGAATCAAGCCAACCATAAACGTGTACTCTTCCTTTGGAGGAAGTTCTTGTGTTGTTTTGAGTTTCTCAGATATAGAATTTGCGTAGTCTTTCCAATCAATATTTCGTGTGAGGTCATACGAAACATTGATTGTCTCCGATGGTCCTAATCCGCAGGTGATTGAGATTACGATAGGCAGATGATCGCTACCGTGGGGATCAGGGATCACCTTCCACTTGCAATCCAACCGTAGCGATGTCGAGCAGAGGGATAAATCCAGCGCACTTGGTCTTGCTGGTGGTGCAGGAATCCGTGTCATTTCTCCCGTATTCAAGAGTGTCATATTGAAGTTGTCGCAAATATCATAAATCATAGCTGATCTGTTATCATCGTGAAGACAACCCCAACCCATACCGTGTGAGTTAAAGTCTCCTAAAACTATCGTCGGTGCGGGTAGGAGTTCTATGATATCGCTGAACCGCCGATGCCCAATCGAGGCTCTTGGAGGAATATAGATTGAAGCAATGCAAAGGTGTTATTTGACATGTGACAACTTCAATGCCTGGTATCGAGGGGAGGTTAATTCGATAGAAAGAATAGCACATTTTGATCCCCAAAAGTACTCCTCCATAGGGATCATCACGATCCAGGCGAATAATGTTAAAATCGTGGAAGTTCAGAATTTAGCTAAGTTTCGCACAATGCAAGTGCGTCACATTTCAGATTATTCACTAGAATTTTGAAAGAATCTATTTTCGGAATGATACTTCTACAATTCCACTGTAAAACAGTGATTGAATCCTTAACCTCAGTGGGTGACTTAGCCATCGAAGGATACGATCGCTGAAAGGAGGGGCCAATTTGCAGTCATCTGCTTCAAATATGTTTTTACTGTAGGCATGAATGCAATTAGAATGCTTTTAAGAGGGTCAGATATGTTGAAATTTTTGAAAATCCAGTCCACAGTATCTGAAAACTTGATAAGTCCAGCACTGAGTTGGTTCTCAGATGGATTTTCGGGGACGCTTGGGGGGTTTGATGTCCCAGGAAGTGGTGGGAATTCCTTCGTAGAATTTAGATTTCCTAGACCAGGTGCATTTTGCTTCGGTTTTGCTTTAGCACCACTTCCTCTAGCTGTAACTTTTAGAGGCCCTTCTGAAGATATCTTCGAACCCTTACTCGGAAGCTTATGGGAGGATATATTTCTTCTCTTTCTATAGCATCGAGGGACAGCCGAAGATGTACCTTCCAAAGGGTCGTCATAATCACTCTCGTCATTTGACAAGCAGGCATATGGGTTCGTTATTTGTTTGGGTGGAGTGGCACTCTTGAGCATATCGGCAAAAGCACGTTTTGAATGTTCTTTCAGGGAACGTTCCATTCTGTCACCGCGAAGTCTATACGCGGGACATGCCGAGAGGTCATGCGGACCCTCCTTACAATAGAGGCACTTTTCAGTATCCTTACCGCAAGAGCCATCCGAATGCCCTCCACAGTTAGCACACCGGGGCTTATTGAAGCAATGAGAAGCTGTATGCCCCAATTGTTTACAGTTGGTACAGTTCATTACTCGCGGTACAAAGAGACGAACCCGGTCCAAGAGGACGTAGTTGGGTAAAGCCGAGCCAGCAAAGGTAACTCGATAAGAATCTGATTGGGGATAAGATTTTGTTCCATCCCCGGCGATCGATACTGAATGCAAGCGTTTGCAATCCAGTATCTTGACATTCTTAACACTCCTAATACCAAGCCTAAAAAAGTTACGCGGAGCACCAAGCCTCAAAAAAAGTTGGAACGGTAACTTTGAGCTATCATAGCTCAGTTGTTACTTGACCAATTTCGATAAATTTTACACCCTCGAATTTTGTGAAGTTTGTAGATTATTTTAAGTGTATCATTATTGACGATCGTTTGGGAAAAACTAATGAAAATCTGATTTTTTCCGTTCCGAGTTTTTTATCAAGCTCAAAATGTGCCCTATCTGCATTCATGCGGCACCTGCATCGCGAAACGGATATTGAGAACCTCAACTTTACCGAGTCATAACTTTGTTGTTAGTCAACCGATCTTCAAAATTTGTTCACCATTGGAAAGGTACTACTTCCACAAATAAAATGCAAAAAAAAAAATAAAACTAAAAATAGGGTTATCTACCCAAAGTTATAATGAAAACTGTAGATAGATGACCTAAGAAAAGATGAGACCTTTTACAATGATCGTAAATATCTCGAAATTCAAAGCGATGACCTATATATTTTTATATATCATTCGATTGCTAGTGATACCAGCTACAATTTTCGCTCAACTAACATTCCTGCACAATCAAAAGAAAACATTAAGAAATCGATGAATTTATAAATACATATGAATTTTTCATATAACTCGACATGTATTTTTCATATAACAGCGATGGCATGTACATTTTTTTGATTCAAATAATTGAAATCATTATCAGAAACAATGTATTGATGACCAAAATTATATGTCCGTTCGAAGAAGCTCAAGAAATTTTGTACAAATACAGAGAATTTCTATTATTGGGAAAATTTTGTCAAACAAAATCAATTCAAAATTTTATGACATATATTTTTTTTATTATTTTAGTTGAAAATTTATTATAAACAAAATTTACAAAAAAAAAACTGAACTTGAATTTCACTGAAAATTTTAAAAATTTTAGTAAATAATCTAAAACTCTAAAAATAATTATATTTTTGTATTGAACAAAAGATTTAAACAATTTTTATGCACATCCCAAACGCAATTGATAACTACTAAAATTCTGATTTTGTTGTAGGTTTGCCGTAGAATCTCAAAAATAGGTAAAAGATAGGAAATTTTAAAACTTCCGAGTTAAATTGCATTGCACAGTGGTCTGGATCCACAATTTAGGGGGACAAAAACATTTGTGACTTACCCTTATACTTTAGAGCTATGATGTCTTCAAAACAAGTGATCAGTGAATATTAACCATATGTCGATGTACATGGTATTAGGGTGGCTCTTATTATTAAGGTGATGCAAAACTTATTTTCCGGATGTGTTGAGATAGAGGACTGCATTCTTCAGCAAAATTGTAGATATTGTAGATTATATCGAGCAGCTTTGCTGAGGACACCATAGTAGTATCTACAACGGTTTTGGTGTTACAGCTATTTTTAAAGAGCAACCTAGGGTGTTCCTCACAAAATCAGATTTTTTTGCTCTAGCATTTATATTTTTCTCTTTTCGTATAGGTATCATTGAACTCTAAAAGAGTTTGTTAAAACCAATTTTTTAATGACTGGCGTATTCAAGTAGCGTTTTTTGGAACCGAAGTTATGAGCAAAACTAGTTCAAAAACAGGTTATTTTTAAACTGCTATATCTAACATTGAGGCAAACGAAAAAAATCATTTGACAGTAAATATTTTCGAGCATGTTTATAAAAAAGGCGGAGAAGATATTTTTTTCAATTATGTTCAAACATTGGGTTTTTTCATTGAATAATATTCGTGTCATGGCCTCTCGGTGGTTGGAGGTTTTATCAACCGTGCATTTTGGCACCTGCAGATCGTTCAGCATCCTTTCGGGGATGCAGGACGATTTATTTCTTTATGTTTTGTGCTGTTTTTCAACCTCACCCAATTCCCAATTCCTTTCCATGTTCCTTTTATCCTTCCCTCTCCATCAGGAAGTTGATGAGAAGCTACGGCAAGGCACGAATCTCCAAATAACTAGGGGAACATGCCACTTGAGCCAATTAGTTCTGGTAACATAGGTGCAGGGTTTCATTCAGTAAAAAGCATTCAAACGAAGAGGTTGTTTTTCGAGACGAAGACAACTGTAAGTTGCAAATAGATTGGTTGGTTCGTGCTAATCGCAAAGGCTGCTGCAAAGCTAATATTCGGGGCGATTCCTGTTTCATAAGTACCTGAAATAGTGGAACTCACTTCACTGAAAAAGATGGCCTAACCTATTTGAGAACTAATTCATTTTGTAGGTTACACTAGTTCATGCACTAGCTTTCATGTTTTTCAAAAATCAAACAAATCTGTTTGAAGAATACATTTTTCATATGAGAATAAGATAGATATGAGAAAGGCATCATTACCCAACTAGGTGGATAGAAACAAGTTTTAGTTAATTTCGTGTGATTTTTTGTGCTTAATTCAGCAATCTACTTTTTCTGAATTGTTTACTAAAAGAAAATTCAAATAATTTTCGAATTCTATAACTGTTTCGGAGTTCTAAGTTTGTGATTTTTAAATTTTAACATTCTATCGATTATAATTGATGTTGTTTAGGATAGCGGAAAATTTAAGATATATGTTTTTGTTCTTAATTTCTTGTAAAACAAAAATCAAGCTATATTTTTTTTAATTGTAGTTGGTTTCTTTTACCATGGGTTAGTATATGATATTCATATAATTTTACGTTATATTTCTTATTGTACAATGCCATTGAAATAGTTTAAAATTTTTGTGTTGTCACAAAATTTATTTTATTAATAAAAAACAAATTCTACGTCTCTTTGTAACAGATGAAATCAAAACGGGCTCCAATATTTTCACTTCGATTTGCAGAAACGTTGAAACGCAATATATGTCAGAAATATTGAAATTTCCGATCTTCTATCGATTTTTTGAGATTTTACGGAAAACCTAAAACAAAAAAACCTAATTTTAGTAGTTATCAATTCCGTTTGGGTTGTGCATAAAAATTGGTTAGATCTTTTGTCCAATAAAAAAACATAATTATTTTTAGGGTTTAGGTATATTTACCAAAATTTTTAAGATTCAGTTTTTTTGAAAATTTTGTTCGTAATAAATTTCCAACTAAAATAATATAAAAATATATGTCATAAAATTTCAAAGTTTTGATTTGCTTTTTTGGTAAAATTTTCCCAATAATAGAAATTCTCTGTATTTGTACCGAATTTCTTGAGATTATTAGAACGGATATATAATTTTGATCATCAATACATTGTTTCTGGTAATGATTCCAATATTCTGAATCAAAAAAATGTACATGTCATCGCTTTAATTTTTGAGTTATATACAAACATGTGAAAAAAAATGAAAAATTCATATATATTTAAAAATTTATCGATTGTTTAATGTTTTCTTTTGATTGTGCAGCAATGGTAGTTGAGCGCAAATTGTAGCTGGTATCATTAGCAATCGAATAATGTATAAAAATATATAGGTCATCGCTTTGAATTTCGAGATATTTACGATCATTGTAAAAAATATCATCTTTTCTTAGGTCATCTATCTACAGTTTTCATTATAACTTTGGGTAGACAACCCTATTTTTAGTTTTTTTCAGTGCATTTTATTTGTGGAAGTAGTACCTTTCCAATGGTGAACAAATTTTGAAGATAGGTTGACTAACAACAAAGTTATGACTCGGTAAAGTTGAAGTATTCAATATTTTCTATGCGACGTTTATGCCAAAGGAAAGAAAATTTTAAAGCAAATAGGGCATATTGAGCGCGTTAAAAAAACTTGGAACGGGAAAAATCAAATTTTCATTGGTTTTCCTTTACCAATCGTCTGATACAAAGTTTTGAAATCAATCTACGAATTTCACAAAATTCGAGGGTGTAAAATTTATTGAGATTCGTTGAAAAACAGCTGAGCTATGACAGCTCAAAGTTGCCGTTCCAACTTTTTTTAGGCTTGGTATTTGGAGTGTTAAGTAAGGGGTCTTCAAAACAACCTGCTTCGTACTTAAGAATGTCCTCACAAGTCAGAGTCGAATCGGTTACCACGCCGTCTATTTCGACTTCACGAGCTGGTACGTACACGCGGTAGTCCCACGTAAAGTGCTCATTTCGAACCATCTCGTTTGCCTGCTGAGAGCTGGTTAATAAGACCCTGAGCTTGTCTGGACGTACTTTATCTATTCTTTTTACAGTAGAATATCGCGAGGTCAGGTCACGAGATATTTTCAAAATGTTCAATTTTTTGTCATTAGATTTGGTCCGGAAATATACCGCATAAGGACCGAACGGGAGTGCAAGCCCATCGGGATAGCTCTTAATGCGAGTCTTACTGCTGTCAGCAGAAGTCTCCATCTGATCATCGGGAGGAGGAGGATCTGGTTCAAAGTTGCTCATGTCAAGGAACTATCCGTGAGGATAAAATAATGAGGAAAAATGGAACCGATAATAGAAAGGCGGAAGAATAAAGAATGAGAAGACAGTACTTATCTTAAAATCCAGCCGATCGTCAACCTAGGTCTCGCTTTTGCAGATCGGTGTATCACCGCAGATGGTGTGTAAAAACCCTCCACGAGGAAAAAAAGCACAATTGTCTACAATATTTAACGATTAACGGCGCTTTTCACCAGATCACAATATACAGTGATATCACAATAGCACCCGGCACTGGCCAACTGTTCCTATTGATACTAACACTCGCTAGCACACAGAGAGAGCAAAATGACCTTGAGAATGGATTAAAACGCAATCCGATCACATCGACTGTTGATTTGGAACTGACAGAATTTTCAATTGATTTATATTGAGAGCTTCCAGCACTCTATCCGTTCATGATCAGTTATTTGACCGTATATTTTATATTCCGTTATACTCACTTACTTTATACTCGTTATACTCGTTACTTTGTATCTAAATCAAGGAAACATTTGTCTTCCTCATCACACTCTCTAACTATGCAATCTTTTCCTGTTTCATGAGTAATATTAGTCTCCAAAATCGGAAGCATACTGTCTTCGTCGCTATTGCATATATAATTGCTGTTCTGAGACAATGCATTAATGCTATTATTTTTGGCTTTGTTTCACACTTATTATGCTTTGATAAACTGCGCTCCAAGACTTTAGCATTTACGATAATTGCTTCATTTTTGTCAATCTCTACATCAATTTTTATATCATTCTTGTTAATACTTTCTCTACTTGTTGATTTTTGAAATAGTTGCCGGATTTAGTTGCGATATTATGATATTATGATCATATCTTCGAAATATTTTTCTATTTTCGTATGTCATGCAATTTACACTTAACCGTACTTCATTATTTTCGTAGTGTTTTCTATCAAACCCATTATTTTCCTTTCGAATATTAGAATTGTATCCATTAGGTGTTTTTTTTATTACTATACCGATTTATTGAATCGTATTTTTGCTGATATTCATTATTTTCATATTGATGCCCTTCGTTAGTTCCAAACTTTTGATTACTCATAAGAACTTTAAAACCCAACTCTGCTGCCTGAAGTCTGTGCCGAAGTACTTCTTCTAAATACTCCAGTAACTCAAAAAATGTCTTCTTTTTGTGGCCTTGTGCCGCGAAGTTTCTATTTTTAAAACAACGTTCTCTATTCGTTCGATTTCTTCAAATTCGCGTATGAGATTTCCTTCGATTTTGGACCGATCTTCGACGTTTATGTGCAGTAATCTAGCTGCTTTTTTCAACTTCAATAATATTAGGTAGATCAGATCGTCTCTCGATGTTTGTTCTGGGAATTGTTTTTCGAAATATTCAATATGATAGATGAACGCATCTAATTGCTTCGAAGTTCCATCGATACTCTACATCATATTTTTGTAACGGTAAATAACTGCGATCTTGAGCGTGGTTGTAGTCCACAAACAAAAATATTAATTAACGTAAATAAACTTGACCTAGTCTCACATTACTGGTCATTGTATACCACATTACTTCAAATGCAATGAGTCCTGCGCGAGCGATTTTCGTCCGCGTTCGCATTTTTGTTTATAATTGTGCCAGCCCAACTAGGTGCTCATAAAATTTTTCATGCTCGCTGTGTGCGCAATTCCTATCAGCACAAAATACCAAACTGTCTTTGTCATATATTATTCTGCTAGAAGTCCGTGCAACCTATGTTCCATCGGCTGTAATCACTTGTTTAGCTATTATATTCATATATATTATATTCATATTCATATAATATATATTTTTATTTCATCAAGCCAATGTAGTATCAACCATTCAAATGTATGGCATATGTTTTTATCATGAATTTATTCGACTTTACTTTTTTCAGTAGCCATTCTAATTCGGATATAATCAATTTTGACATTGATTATTTCTGGTTAATCGGGATACTATTAGGTGCTCAAATGATTTTTTTCCATACTGTGGTTAAATAATTTATTCTTATTGCCCTATACTTGGATTGGCCTAGGCTATGAAAAATCAGCTGTAAATGCATTTTGAACACTGAATGGTTTTAGTGCTATTTGTTGCTCTGTATATCGGTAACTGTACGTGTACAGTTACTATTGAAATGCCGTTATCAGGCCCGTACCCAGGATTTCATTTCGGGAGGGGCCCAAAGATAAAAAAGGTTGGTGGGTAATGTCAGATACATAACTGGATGTCGTGAACACGAAAAAAACTGACATGTTCCTTAACACTTCCGAATATCAATTAGTTGATCAATTGTATGAATTATGCAAGCATTCCCCTTTTTCACATTTTTCACAAAAAAAGAAGGCTTCACTTGATCTCGATTACTGTGAATTTCACACAGCGAAAAGTGCACAAATCTAAGCAAACTGTTCTAGATTTGCACTAAACTGAGGATAATTACCTTCGATTTGCGAACAACAAATCCGAATAGTTCTTTAGAAAACTTTTAGAGCCATTAGAACGGCTGATTTCGTGTAATGCTCTTCACCGTTGTTTTTTCACCAATGCAAACGGTTGGCAGCTGTGACGTAATCGCTCTTGTCGGAAGCGAAACTAGCTTTGCAAACGAAACAAAATACATCTGCTCGCAGTGGCGATAGAATCCAAACTGATCCAATTTTTGTTAGGAGGTTTCTGGGGCGGTCCTAACTGCTACAAAAATAGCCGCATACAGAATTTCAATTTCGATTATTTCATTTCGGATTTGCATTTCATTGAAAGAAACTATCCGGATGCTGTACGGAATTCATTCCTGCCTTTCAGAAGGACCAAATTTTGGAACTCACTACAATATTAAGCACTGTTCGGAACATTTTTCTCGAACGATTTGTTGTTCAGCAGCAGATCTTTTGTTCTCTTCCTCAGAACGCGTTCTGATTGGCTGGTGTTGACATGGGTCAAGTGAGACAGGGTTTTCAATAGTGTTCTATTGAAATACTTCAATGCTTTTGCTATACACGTTTAAGTTGGAAAATTTCGATTCTATTGGTAGTTAGATTATATAAATCCTTTCACAGATCACTGAGCTATGACCTTTAAAAATATGAGAAAGGCAAACGTGCCTCATGAATTATCCTCGTCGATACTCGTTTATGCCAAACATTTCAGAAAAGTTTAATTTTGAATCATTTGAGATTATGTCACACAACTGATAATTTTATCATAAAATTGTGATCATATTTCCGATGGCGTGTAGCAAAAATTATGTTGATTCGTTAGATACAACAAGAGATATTCACGATCAAAAACTTATCACTCTCTTATAGGGTAAATTTTGAAAAGGCACCCCATAGTAAAGTAAGTCGTATTCACGACAAAAATAATGTTACTGAAGATTGCTGATGTACCTAATTGTCAGTGTGCCTTTTACGGGTGTTTAAACAGACACTTTAAACTTTTCCACTTGAACAGTTATTGTATTACTTTTCTTTACGTTTACTGTCTGGTTATTTCTGCAACACATGTCTGAGACCTTATAAATAATTATATATCTGTTTTCGATTTCGGGGAGGCCCCTCTGGGTACGTTTCTGGCCGTTATGTTCGCGCTCTGACGGATAAATGAAAAAAAAAATCCCGTAGTAATAATGGTTTGGGTATCAAATATTTTAATTCGCACATCGTATACTTCAACTTTGGCATTTTAATATGTAAGTACTACTTGATACTCGCTGTTATCTCGGACATGGTGAATGGAAACGATACTGAATTCTCACCTGAACTTGTCCTGCTGATCATCTTCCGTCTTCCGTCTCGCACTAAAGGCGTTCCGAAGCTGCAATAAGCTAGCAGTAAGCACCGCTGTCACCACTTTGTATCGCTGCGTGTTCGAGCGGCGTGCCGAGGAGGACCGGAGAGGTGTTTCTTTTTGATTCTACAATCGACAGGCGCGGCAACTAGAAGGGAGCGTAGCATATGTTTTCCCTACAAATATTTATTGGAGGGGCCATGCCCCCCAATATTTTGGCAACTGGAATAAATATTTGAAAATTGGCTAGAAATATCTTATGATACAACACTATTATGCCCGTAGTTCATCTCCTTAATCGTTCATATTTCTCAGTTAAGTTACTATAATGTTCAAACAAATTTACTACAATGTGTAATGTGCTATAGCACTTTCGAATATTGCTTATTACTGGAATATTAAAGAAAATGTTTGTGATCGTGTCAAAGCATTCGGAAGAGAAACTGAACGTGCTTACCTGGTTGCTTTTTTGTTGCTCTAACATCCCCGCCCCCTCTATAAAAATGTTTTATACATTACAAAGTTTAATGATCTGTAGTAATAATTTTTTGTGCCACCCCAATATTTCCTGGAACTTGCCGCCCCTGATGGTCGACAAAAGGAAACTCGGGATTCACAGATTCATTTTTATTGGCACTTTTTACGATTTGTTTCTTTTGTCGAGACTACGACTCAGTTTACTACAAGTATGGGCAGAACTTTATCGTATCCTCTACAAGTATGGGCAGAACTTTATCGCGAATATCTCTTGATGTACTTAACCCAACAACGTATTTTTTTCTACAAGCTATCGGAAATATGATCAGGAATTTGTGGTTAAATTTTCAACTGCGTGAGGTTCATCAGTACGAACCAAGTATAAAGTGTGAAACGGTCAGGTCGTCCTTTCATTATACTTCGATCGTCGGGAGCAGCAGTCGCCAGTAATAATAGCACACCTTTTGTTTGATTTTAAACCTCAAACGCTCAGTTCGTGCTTTCATTTGGCATCTAACACTCGATGTGGATAGACGAATAACCTACTACGACTAATTTCGATTTTGTTTTATCTTTTATTCGCAGCTGTCTACCTACCCAAGCTATGGGTAAAACGCGCCATAGATCTAAGAAGGATCCAAAGGATTCTAAGCGTCTGAAGTCAAGTGATGTACAGGTAAACGACCGTTTGCTGAGTAACAACCAATACGCTGATCTGCCAGTTGACGTCGAAGAGGAACTGTAGAAGAAGAAAAAAATGCCGCCTTTCTACTTGAAGGGCTTCCTACCGACTCTACGCTCGGATTTCAACACGCTGATCAGCAAAGGACTACGAGCAACAGTCCGTTTATGTACTGAAGGCTACAAAATAACTGTTCCGGCTTTGAACCACTACAAAGCAGTGGAATCTTACCTGAAGCAGACAGAAGTGGAACACTTCACACACGATATTGCCGCAAACAAACCTATGAATGTTGTACTTTGAGGACTACCCGACATGATAGAAGCCGAACTAAAGCAGGCACTGTCGGAGGCTGGACTAAAGCCTGTTATGGTGTTTAAAATGAAACGACACAACACGGACAAAAAGTATCGAGATTAACTGAACTTGGTTCATCTGGAGAAGGGCTCCATCACCATGAATCAACTACAAACGATAAAATCGTTATTCCATATAATTATCGAATGGCAAAAGTATAAACCGGTACATCGGAATGTCACACAGTGCACGAACTGTTTGAACTACGGCCATTAAGGCCATCGTCCAAGTACCATGCGCGCGGGTGGTGTTAGGAAATTTTCGATGGAAATTTCGAAAAATTTGCCAAAACCAAAAACATACAGACCAGGGTGAAAATGGCTGGAAAATTCGGAGGATTTTCCGAGTCTTATCAAAAATAGCTCTGAAAAATGAGAGTTTTTGTGATCTTTCACAATTATCTGAAAAAATAAAGCGATGACATAAACCTTTTTTTTCAAATAAACTTTATTATGGATACACAGATTACATTCAGACACATTTTTGGAAAACCTTTTCACACTTTTCATAGAAAATCCACGAATTTCAAAAAGTTCCACGAAATCGGTTATATGAAATTCGTTGATTTTCCATGAAAAGCGTGAAAAGGTTTTCCAAAAATGTGTCCGAATGTGATCCTTGTTGCCAGCATGAGGTTTTTTTTTGAAAAAAAAATATCATTCCATCGAATTATTTTTTCAAATAATTGTGAAAAATTACAAAAAAAGCTCATTTTTTCAGCGCTATTTTTGATAAGACTCGTAAAATCCTCCGAATTTTCCAGTCATTTTCACCCTGTAGATAGATAAAAGTATTTCAAAGGTCTGTATGTTTTTGGTTTTGTCAAATTTTTCGAAATTTCCATCGAAAATTTCCTAAAACCACCCGCGCGCATGGTACTTGGACGATGGCCTTAAGCGAGGAATTGCCAAATGAAAAGTTGATGCGGGAAATGTGCCGAATTACACAATACCCAACAACCTTCCCAGATACAGTGAGCGCTGTATACTTCTCGATTTAGACTTGTTATCCGTACGCCGAGACATCTGTAGAGCTATTTTCGTGGCGGATTTGTTACAATCTCAAACTGATTGCCCCGAATTGCTACATAAACTGAACCTAGCTATTAATTTTCGCAATCTCCGATCTCATCCATTTCTCTGAATTCAATCTGCTCGCACTAATCACGGCTATAACAAACCGTTTTGTAGTATGTGTCGTCTATTTAATCGATGTTCTCACTTGTTCGATTTTCACCTATCTCGCAACACCGCGAAAAAATTGTTTCTGAATTACTTCTCTACTTCTTAAGTTTTGAGGTTAGAAATAGGGATAGTTTTAATTATAAGTTAAAAGTATATGACATGGTCTGCTGGATTATTGTGGTCTTTCCCACTCCGTCTCTTCACAACCTCAATTGGAAACTAACTAGATTCTCTCGTCGAAATTAACTCGGTCGTCCATTATACTTTTTCTTCGTCATTCATCATCCGTTTTTCGATCACTAGCCAGCTCTTCATACCGATTCTAACCCCGTCGTTTTCTCTGTCTTTCGCCATTTTTTTGGGCACTAATTAAACAAAACAAACAAAACATGCCGATTCTAGCACCGTCGTTAGCCCACTCTCGTTTACCACCCCACCCCCTTAACAACCCTTATATGTATAACATTTACCTACCCACTTTTTTTCTGCTCTCTCAACTTTTAAGCAGGAGCGCTATTACTGCCCTGTAATGCTAGGTGTCATTAACTAGTTATAGATAGGGTTATTTATTTAGTTTTAGTTGTTAGTGTTAGTCCCAATGTATATGTTGGATCATTGTAATCTGTTGATACAAATGATGAGGAGGTTTTATGCCTACTGGAGAGAGAGAGAGAAAATAAATAAATAAATAAATAAAGATTGCCCACTAGATGACATCGTAGTAAAATGTGTGAAATATGACGGCGGCCATCCATCTACTAGCAAATCGTGTCCCAAATGTGCTGAGTTCACAAAAATTCGACAACAGGCGTCCCGTAAACAATCAACGCGCAAGAATGGTCCACAGAAGGATGAAATTAATTTTCCACGGCTCCCACCGAAGAGGGGTATTCCAAATGCACCGCCACTTCCTCACTGCAATCCAAAAGATTCTTCCTCCAAAATCCCTTCCGAATGAGGCAATAATCAAGCACACTCAAAGGATGACTCTGGTGACTTATTCTCTGCTGAACAACTGATCGTCATTTTTTGAAACAATGACAACAAAACTACGAAACTACAGAACGCGGTTAGATCAAATCAACGCCTTAGGCAAATCCATCGTCGAATATGCAATATAATGAGTCGGTTGGAGTAAATTGGAATGCTTGATCACTCAGGAGCAAAAATGCTGAATTGTCCAAATATCTTCAGAAGAAGAATGCCGATATTGCTCTTTTAATTGAAACTCATCTTAAATCTGAAATTTCTATTTTTATTTCCAATTACAGGATTCACAGGCTCGACAGGACAACTACCAGAGGAAGGGGAGTTGCTATTGCCATTAAACGATCCATTCAGCACTGGCTTTTGCCTGCCTTTAAATTGCAACTTATAGAAGCCATCGGAATTGAGATTACAACGACGATGGGACCCACAATCATCATTGCAGCGTACTGCCCCAAACAAACGAATCTTCGAGATGGTACGTGTGCATCGTTGAAGCGAGATCTGGCTATGCTCACTCGACGATAGAACAAATTCATCATTGTTGGGGACCTGAACGCACGGCATGAGATGTGGGGAAACAAAAGACAGAATCGAAACGGATTCGTACTTGCCGAAGATTACGAAGCTGGACAGTACAACATCCTCGCTCCGGATCAATCAACGAGGCTTTCCAGATCGGGAGTTCATTCCATTTTGGATATATTCATCAGCAACATCGCCATAGACAGCTCTCCTGTTGTCTTCAACGAGCTCTCTTTCAACCACTTTCCAGTAATATTGACGTTGGGATCTTCACCAGAAACAGTGCCTATTCATCCTCTGAGGAACTATTATCGCACCTACTGGGTCCAATGGTCCAATTTCAACAAATCGCCGACCAACTTATTAATATCGATTTGCCACTAGATTCCCCGATGGAAATCGAAGCCTATTCCTCCTCTGATGTCACCCCAGGACGCAGCTGAAGGAATACCTTTAATCACACTAGTAGAGAAGGCAAATGCACTAGGCCAGCAGTTTGTTTGTTCTCACAATTCAGGACTCAACATTGTTAGTCCACATGAAAGAACCGTTGCTGAGAGCGTAGCTGATGTTGACCAATCAGACAGCTTGCTTTCCTGAGGAAAGTAGAGTCACTACGAATGAGACGATGGCTATTGTGAAAAATCCAAAAATATAAGGGCCCCCGGTTTCGACAATAAATTCAACATTGAGCTGAAACATTTGAGTATTCGCTCATTCGTTTTCTTAGCTAAAATTTTTAACAGGTGCTGGGAGCTTGGATGCTCCCCTTCAATGTTCTAGTTAGGTAAAGTTATCCAAGTTTTGAAACCACAAAGGCGAATTCTTGCTTTCGCAGATGAACTGGATATATTACTGGAAGAACAGTTTGGGGTCCGGAAAGGCAAATCCTTACCCACCAACTCACAAGTGTTAACAAGGTCATCCAGCAAAACAAATCAGTGTCCAAAACGACTGCCATGGCAATATTGGATATTGAAAAGGCATTCGATAATGTGTGGCACGATGGCCTGGAGTTTGAACTGCATCGGTATAATTTTCCGATGTATCTTATTAAAATTATCAAATGTTCTCTTGGAGATAGAGCATTTCAGGTTTCTCTGAATAATGCACTTTCAGAAAGATTTATTATTCCTGCTGGTGTGCCCCAAGGAAGTATCCTAGGTCCCATCCTATACATCATCATTACATTACATTAGAGATTCCACCTCTTCCGGGTGGTGGTGTTCTGTCACAATTTGCTGATGGTGTCGTGTCATTAATGCTCTGAAGAATAAACTACAGACAGGTCTGGACTAGAGATGGTCGGGTATAGAAATTCTTATACCCGAATCCGACCCGTACCCGTGTGATCAGCAAAAAAAAATCACCCGTACCCGATCAAAAATTTAAAAAAATTCCCGTACCCGATCAGCAATAAAAAAAAAATTACCCGTACCCAACCCGTACCCGTTTAAAAATTACCTGTACCCGTACCCGACCCGAATGAGTGGTGAAAATTTTACCGAAATTCAGGATGGAGAAAATGGTTTTTAGATAGCGAGCCATATTAGGCTCTAGTTGGTAAGTACAATACATTAAAATGCTTGTTTACATTTAAACATATAAATATACTGTGAAGCATGAATAGATCTCCAATGTCTTTGGTACTTTATTCTCATTTACAAATGTCAACAAAAGAAAGTAATATCTATTCAAATTTTTCACTTTAAAAATCACGTAAAATGTTTCCAAATGTCAAATTAAATATTATGCGTGACGAAAATGAATGTTATGCGAACATCCCCTAAAATGAATAGAGTACCATCAGTTCGTTTACGTGAATTGACCAAACATCAAACAATGTACGTGTATTCCCGGTGTGAAAAATTCAACTATGAAAATGGTGAACAGTAAGTCCTTCAAGTATAAGTAGTTTGAACACTCGGGAGAATTTTGTTTGGTTACAATTTTTTACTACGAAGCAAAATGAATTATGATTTTGATTTAAATAAATCTGTCAACTATGCCCGTTTTGTAAGCCTCACAAACCCACACCCACGATGTTAACGGTAGCTGGTGGTTTTTACAGCCATTGAACTTCTGTGCCACCTCCGGTGGAACCCTCAACGAGTGAACACGGTGAAAATTTGAGTTTTTCGCGAGAAAAGGTTTTCGCCCGTACTTTTGCGACTCCACGTTGTCACCCATCGAGATTTTCATTTGTAGTCCATATGATATGAGTACTACACTACATTTTAAATATGAATCAAATAATTTTTACTGGATTGTCCATCGAACAGCTTTAAAAACATCCATTAAAACCTACGTGGAAAGTAGGGTCTGACCGCAACATCTTAGAGATAAGGCAGTGTGTAGTAGGGTGGAAAATATTGCCAGTTGTCAGGTCTGGTCCTAGGCACGAATGTCAAAACCCCATGAATCAAATTGTTCATTTTTTTGTTTGTTTTGCAATAAAAAATTCTCGTCAACGTGTAAACATATTAACGTGAAGTACAGATGGACGGGTAATCGATCAGAAAAAAAATTACCCGTACCCGAGTGAGCAGTAAATTTTTTTACCCGTACCCGACCCGTACCCGATTGAAAATAAAAATATTTACCCGTACCCGACCAAAAACCCGTCGGGTACGGGTCGGGTTTCGGGTAAAATACCCGAGACCCGACCATCTCTAGTCTGGACGCTCTAACTGAATACATTCAAGATCTCCAAAACTTGTTTCATCAGACGAATGCCGAATACGGTTCGGTGATGAGGTCATACAATTGTCCGACGAAGTTATTTATCGAGGACTCAGCTTTGACAGACATCTGATATTCAGGTCACATGTTGACAAAATCGTTAAAAATGCAGCATACTCATTAGGTCTCTGTATCAGCTGATTTGTAGAACATCAAAACTGTGCCTGAAGAATCAGATGGCTGTCTATAAACAAATCATCTGAATACGCTGTCCCTGTTTGGCGGGGCTGTGCACCAACCCAGAAACTTAGGCTTTAGTGAATTCAAAGTAAGATCTTAACGATGATTCTAAATCTACTCCCTTGGACAAGAACTAGTGAAGTACATGAGATGGCCTCCCTGGATATACTAGAACAATAACCCAGTCGATTAATGGCTCCAAATGTTATCATAATTATTAAGATTACTTCTTTGCAAATCGAAGGTGAAAATCATTAGTTATGCTGCATCGTGTACGAGAGAAATATTCCGAATAGTATAATATCGTAGAGAATTCTACAATTTGATCCTTCTGAAAACCATACTTCTGTTTCATACACGGACAGAATTTTTTAAGTTTTTTCAATGCAAATCCGAAACGAAATAATCGGCACCAAAATTCTATTTGTTGCTACTCTTGTGACCGTTGGGACCGCCCGTTTGTGAAAAAACTACAAACGAAATTAAAAACGTTTGTTGTGATTTTCGGTCCGTATTTTATGAGTTTTAAAGTTGTTTCTGCGTAATCGTTTCGCTTAAGTTTTTTATTAGAGATTGACCGTTTGCTGTCTGAACCGGTTTAAAGTGTTGTTCTTGGCTGTCAGTTGTAAATTCTTTCGTTCTGTGCCTAGTGCTACACGATGTGCTGCGATTTGAACAATAAGCAACCGACTCGATCAAGTTCCCCCCTGTTTTATGTGAAGCCTAGTTAAATGCGCTCTCCTGCCGTTGAGATGAGCATGGAGAAGAATTGTAAAAAATGCTGCCAGGTTATCACCGGCATCGACTCAGTTGTCTGTCGTGGATACTGCGGTCGTATGTTTCATATGGCATGTTTTAGTGTCTCCCGTGCTCTTTTAGCTATTTCACTACGCATCGTGAAAATCTCCTTTGGATGTGTGATAACTGTGCGAATTTATTCGAGAATTCGCATCTATTACAAAAGCGGCAGATGAACAGTCTCCATTGATGTCACTCACGTAAGCAATAAACGGCCTACAAAGCGAGATCAAATCGTTATCCAAGCCAACACCACAAGCACCTAAACCGTTCAATCGACCCTGGCCATCCTCTGAATATCGTCGTCCATCGCGAAGGATTTGCGTGTCAAACCGGATCGAAACAAATAGGGGAAAGCGTCGTTTGTGTTCCAGTATGTGAACAACCAATTGATAAATTTTGGTTGTATTTGTCACGCATTCGCCCGGATGTCACCAACAATGACATTTCCGCTATGGTACGTGCCAATTTGGGAATGACTCAGGATCCAGTGGTAGTTTAGTTGGTTGCCAAAGGTTCTGATATTAGCAAGATGATGTTTGTATCGTTTAAAGATGGCCTCGATCCTGCCTTGGAATCCGTTGCTTTGGATCCACCAACTTGACCACAAGGTACATTTTTTCGGAATTCGAGAAAAACCCTATTTAAAAATTTCGGAACCTTACTCCTGCGAAATCGTCTCCAACGCCTACATTAACGGAAGTAACGAACGTAGTCGTTCAGCAATAACTGAATGTATAACACTGGGACGTACTGTTGGCAATGTGGAAGCTTCCGATCCAGTTCTACCGTCGCAGCCACCGTTCATCAGTCGTCCCGGTCGATGTGGTGAAAGAGGCTTCCAATCTTTCCACCTTGGCAAGTATTCGTCTACTTCTAGTTTTGCTTGTGCTGATTCGTTTTCCGGTTCCAGCTCTAGACACCGAGACGCGCCGCAGTTGGTATTATGGAAGCCTCTGATCCGCTCGCTACAGTCGAGCCATTGCAGCCAGCGCTCATCAGACGTCCCGGTCCTGTGAGCGAGAGCGGCGATGAGGTCTTCCAACCCGCCACCGCCGGCAAGTATACGAAACGTTTGGACAATACCTGCATTGACTCCTTTCGTGCTTCCAGCCCGGTTCTATTGTACTACCAAAACGTCGGCGGTATGAATACATGCCTGAACGACCACTTACTGGCTTGTTCGGATGAATGTTTTGATATTATCGCGTTAACGGAAACTTGGCTGAGTGATAGTACCCTCTCTACGCAAGCATTTGGTACCAATTATGAAGTTTTCCGTGACGATCGTAATCCATGTAACAGTTCGAAGAGTTTCGGTGGTGGCGTGCTCGTTGCTATTCACCGCCGCTTGAAAGGACGGCTAATTATTAGCGCATCTGGGAGTTGTGTCGAGCAGGTATGGATGCAAATTAATCTGTGCGACTGTTCGTTGTTTCTCTTTGTTTCTCGCATTTTCAGTCGTTAGAAGATGTCATTGCTGCCCATATGCATCCGGCAGTTGAAATACTTATCGTCGGTGATTTCAACTTCCCAAACCTAAAATGGCTCACAGCTTCCGATGGTATTCTGTTTGCAGATCCAATGCATTCTTCTTTTCACGCTGGTATTATTAACTTGTTTGACCGGTACAGTTTTAATTTACTGCGTCAAGTAAATCACGTTAAAAATGAGCACGATAGAATTCTCGATCTCTGTTTTTAAGCAAATCGGATTGTACATCTAAAATCAGCGGAGCACCCTCTTCACTGGTGAAGTCCGTTAGGCATCATCCTCCTCTGCACATTGAGCTTGAATGGAATCGATCGTTGAACAATTGCAAGATATCTCACATAGTCAGATATAATTTTAAAAGAGCTAACCACAATAGTATTATAGAATTTCTTACAAGTATTGACTGGAGTGAAATTCTTGACGATGTTAATCTTGCAGCTCAAACATTTTCCAACGTTCTGATGTATGCTATTGACCAATATGTTCCTAAACAAATTAGTAAGCCACCCGAACTACGACGACTGAAAAGTTTAAAAAGGACAGCATTAAAGAAATATTCTAAGAACGGAGGTTTGTTGCTTCGGCAAAACGTTGTAGAAATCAACAAAATTTACAAAAAGGCAGCTGAACGTTGCTATGCCAACTATTTACGCAGTGTGAAGAGGAGATTAAAGTCTAATTAAAAAACATTCTGGAAGCACGTTAACGAGCAAAGGAAGGAGTCAGATCTTCATTCATCTATGTTTTACAATGAACAGACAAGTTCTAGCTTGCAAAAAATTTGCGAAATGTTCATGAAAAAAATCTCTGAGATATTTTCTAGCGAAATCTTAGCACCTTCCCAAATCACCCTGGCGGCACTTAATGTTCCCGTGTTGGGACAGTCAATGAATTCAATCAACATAAGCGCAAGTTCCGTAAAAACAGCAGTCGCCAAAATGAAGTCTTCACACTCTGCTCGACCCGACGGTATCCTGGCAGTTATTTTGAAGCGATGCTCTAGTGGTATTATCGTACCTCTATGTCTTCTGTTCCTACTATCGCTCATGACTGGCGTATTTCTTGATATCTGGAAATCTGCTTATATCTTTCTTATACCGTGGTATTGCCGCTCTTAGCGCCATTCCTAAATTGTTTGAGTTTGTCGTTCTGGAGCCTATTTTTAATCACTGCAAACAGTACATCGTTGAAACTCAACACGGGTTCACGCCGAAACGCTCAACGGCCACTAACCTACTAACTTTCACGACGTTTATAACTGATGCTATGTCATCAAACGGACGATGTCTACACGGATCTCTCGACTGCTTTTGATAAAATTAATCACGTAATTACAATTGCCAAATTGGACAGACTGTGCTTCGGTTCCAATATTCCTCGGTGGATTTAATCGTTTCTTTGCAATCGACGGCTGGCGGTTAAGATCAATGAAAATGTTTGCAAGGAGTTTTTTGCTTTTTCTGGTATTCTACAAGGCAGTCATCTCGGACCACTGATATTTCTACTGTATTTCAACGACGTGAACTATTCATTGAAAGATTCACGATTATCTTTCGCGGACGACCTAGTTATTCCAAATTATCAAGACTCTTGAAGATGCCTATTTCCTTCAGAGTGAGCTTGAAATTTTCTCCGAGTGGTGTGAAATTAATAAAATGACGCTAAATATCAGAAAATGCTCGATTATCAATTTCACACAAAAAAAACACCTATTCGTTTCAATTATTGTCTTCGAGAATCAGTGATTGATAGAGTCAATTGTGTCAAAGATCTTGGCGTTCTTCTCGACGAACAATTGAATTACAAGCAGCATATTCCGTACATCGTGGCAAAGGCTTCTCGTTGTCTAGGATTTGTCATGAGAACAGCTAAGCACTTCACAGATATATACTGTTTGAAATCTCTCTACTGCTCGCTTGTACGGTCAACACTAATATTGTTCGTCAGTATGGAACCCTCACTTTCATAATGGAGCTTTGAGACTTGAATCAATACTAGGTAAATTCGTTCGTTTCGCTCTTCGTCGTTTGCCCTGGAATAACCCTCACCAGTTGTCTAGTTGTGAAAGCCGTGGGATGCTTATCTGACTCGATACTCTGAAAGTACGCCGAGATCTGTTCCATGCAATGCTAATTGCCGATATTTTGACGAACAATATTGATTACCCTGCACTACTAAGTCTAATCGCAACAACAACCTCCTCAGAATGCCTTTACGTAGTACTAACTATGGAATCAACGGTGCCGTTATTGGATTGCAGCGAACCTTCAATGGCGTATCTATGGGATTCGATTTCCATTTTCCTCGTAGCAGGATAGAAGCGAATTTTTCATTAAGACTTTAATTTTTCTAGGACTTTAATTTTTCTGTTGATTAAAATGCATTTAAATAAATAAATAAACAAATAAATAAATGAAATCACGTAAATAGAAAGCCTTTAACCAAAACTGGTTCAGTTTGAAATCGATCAGCAATTTGAGCAGACGTGTGCGGCTCGTTCGCAAAGTCAGTTCCACTTCAAACAAGAGTCATTGCGTCATCTCGCTGATAATCGTTTGCATTGGATAAAAAGAAAACGAAAAGTAGACAACAATGGAGAAAATAATACAAATCAGCCGTTCTAATGGCTCTAAATGTTATCTAAAGAAAAACTATTAAGATTGCTTCTTTGCAAATCGAAGGTAAAAATTATCAGATTAGTGCAAATTTTGAATAATTTGATTGACTTTGTGCACTTTTCGCTGTGTGAAATTTGCACCAAACGAACGTTGGCTATCGTTTTGCTGCATCGCGTTCGAAAAAAAAATATTCGGAACTGTGTTTAATATCGTAGAGAATTCTATAATTTGATCCTTCTGAATGCCAAAAAGGAATCCCGGACAGCATTTGATAGTTTCTTTCACTGAAATATTGAGATAAATGAAATATTGAAATATACGAGCAATTGCATAATCATCCAGCTGCTGGTCGTTCGCATTCGAGAAAAATACACCGAAATGAGAGCGACGTATACAAATGAATTAATCGACCATTGTTTGGCTTTCCCATAGGAATATTAGAAATTTTATATCCACTGTCCATATTTTTGTCGTGAATACGATTTACTTTACTATGGGCCGTATCATAATTAACCCTCTGAGAGAATGATGAGTTTTTGATCGTAAATATTTCTTGTTTTATCTAATGTATAAACATAATTTTTACAACACGCCATCGGAAATGTGATCATAATTTCATGGCAAAATTTTCAGTTGTATGTTTCAGTTGTATGTTTGGTATAAACGAGTATCAAAGAGGAAAACTCATGGCGCGTGTTAGCCTTTCTCGTATTTTGAAAGCTCATAGGCTGAGTGAACTGTAGAAGGATTTATATAATCTTATTAAGTGTTTCAATAGTACTCTATTGAAAAACCTGTCTGAGTTGACCCATGCCAGAACCAGCCAATCAGAAAACGACCAACTGTATGGGTATAAAAAAATTAAAGGATTGTATGCAAGACACGACCGAGCACGATTACATTGAAAATGAAATAATTGTAAGGTATCCATAACAAATACAAAAATAAAGATGATGGTGGATGCACTAAACAGCGACAAATCACAAACTTACTCTAATTTTTCATATCAAAATTTTTGAAAATTTAAAGGATATTTTCAAAAATTTTGATATGAAAAATGAAAGTCAATGATGATGATGATGATGATTTCAAAGTTACTTAAAAGACCAACAACATCAAGATATAAATCATAACTCATCATAACACAACTTTATACTGAATCTATTTGCGCGCCACCATGTTGTTCGTATGTAAATGGAGATTTCTGTATGCACACTACCCGTTGACAAATTAAAACAAATCAACTTAAATGATAAAAATCCATAAAACAAATCACCGAGATACAAGCGCTTCAAATTAGGTTCGAAAAATCTATCGCCGATAGTTCTAAGTTGACCTGCTAGTTACCGGAGAATCAAGATAAGCCATGGGTAAACTAAAGCAGAAATGTATTCGGGCATATATTAATAATTTCCTATTTGTGCTATAGTTCATACTGCGCAAATCAGACGAGAGTTTGACACCATTCACTGCGACTGTCATTGGCTCGTGAAGACATAGGTCAACTTAATCCGAGTTTTCAATGGTATGCAATTGAAATACTTAATTGGCGTTACCGCATAAGTTTAAGTTAAATGTTTTCGAATCGATTGGTAGTTGAATTATATAAATTCATCAACAAATGACTGAGTTATAAGCGTTAAAATTTATGACAGAAAAAGGTTACGCGGTTAGTTTTGCATTTTTTTAAATTGACACCTAGCCTCGTACAGTGATGAGTTAGCAAAAGCGACAATCCAACGAGTGAACGTATATACAATCTAGTCATCACCTCACTGTACGAGCTACTTGTTTCATTCACAGTCAAGCATCAACTGAAATCAAGAAATGATTTGCAGCATATATTTGTAAATTCCTCTTCACACTACGCAGAATGATGCGGTGTTTTTATGCATGACACAAAGCCTTATATGCCGAACAAGAAAATGACGTCAATTTGGTCAGCTGGGATTGGTGGATGAAAACATAGGTCAATTCTAACCATTTTTTCAATAGTATGCTATTGAAATACTAAAACGACTTTGCCATACATGTATAAGTTAAAAGTTTCTGAATCGATTGGTTGTTAAATTATGTCAATCCATCAACAAATGACTGAGTTATCAACGTTCAAAATTATGACGCAAAAAGGTTACGCGGCTATTTTTGAAACTTTTAATTGACCCCCGGCCCCGTATAGTGAAGAGTAAGAATGAATATTACACTTTTCACATTATTTTCTGAGCAACGTTTGTCGAAGTGAGACATACGGGAGAGCAGCATCTAAGACCTCACGCTTTTAGAATGAAACGAGAGCCAAACAACAAAACTGTGCCGCATCCGGGCACACACCAAAAGCCTGCCAGTGAAAGTCGTCATGGGAGTGCTGCTCAGTAAAGTTGTCCAGAATTTGAATCGGAATTCATTGTGAGTTCCACATGCAGCTACTGATTACGCTCGCAAATGTTTCATCTTCTTTGGAATCAAAATGAAAATCACAATGACTTCCGAGTCAAATTTCGGACGAGTTTGCCGAGTGTACACGCCAAGAGTCATCACAGATTTAAATGCAGATTCTGTTGGTCGTGACAATTCAAGGCACTTTCCAGTCTCACAGGCATTAATTAATTGCATTTCCTCCATTTCATACCAAAAGTATAAGATTCATAAAAATGAAAGTTGACAAAAGTTTTCGCAGTTATTAACACATTCAATAACGACGGCAATGCTTTAACGCAATGTGGAAATGAAATTATTGATGTAGAAAACATCTTTACTAGTATGGGTGTCGAAATATTCCTTGCTAAACAGGGTTGACACGTATACAGATTAATCAGTATTTTATGCCTCCTGAAAAATACAGAGTTAAATGTGGCGAAAGGAAAGAATTTCTAAACTCCGCTAAATATCCGAATTGGTTTAAAACGTGTTTTTCTAAATATATTTCATGTTTCTATGCGGATTAAGGAATCATATACGCATCATTATTATATTCTTGTAAAAATACACCGATAACAGTTGTGGGGGATTTGAATATAGATGCCTCGAAACAAGATAATTTCAAATTCATTGATTTCATGAGCAAGTGTATGAAGTTAATCTGTTCCTTCACAAGCTCCTACGCTTGATGGCATATGTATTGATCTCGTATTTGCTAGAAATATCAATGTAGAAAACCGTAGATATATTTCATACTTTTCATACCATAGGGTTATTGTATCATTGATCAACCCAGCGAATTCATGTTTTCTTCATTGGAAGATTATAATCGGTTGTGGACGCTATATCTATGCCGACCATATCAATATCGCATCCACGGACAACAGATCAGCTTGGAAATAGATGATGGAAGCAAGCGGCATCCTTCGGAATTTGAATTCAACTCGTCACTCTCTAACACCGTAAATTTATTATAAAGAACTATAAAAATTACTTCATAATATTGTGCAAGAATGTTTGGTAAAACTTATCCGTATTTTGGTGTAGGTGCATCGTTTCAAATTCTAGTAGTGAAGAAGGGGAATGCTTGCACAATTCACGCAATCACTCAACTATCTGATATTCGGAAGTGTGAAGGAAGCGTGCACGATTTGATCAATTTACAAGCAAAAATACATATGCCCTTTTTTAAAAATCAGTCTTTAGTCGAATTGGTCTATGCATCCGTGGAAAATTAATGTTTTGTCATATTGGAAACGTGTGCAAGGTTTCATTCGAATCGGAGGATCTGATGGCCTGCTAATCATTTCTGGAATTGTTCAGGTCCAAGTGTACATCTTTGGCTCATGAAAAATAATGGTTGTGTTCATCTCTAAATGGCGGTTCTATGATTTAAATGGCTGTAGAGCTGAATTTTCATTTGTATAAATGATTATGATTACGATGGTATCTCATCTTACTACGGCTCTGTATACATCTCATTCAATTGGAAAGATTCCTAGTTGGTCATATAAACACTAAACCAAGTACCAAACCAGCTTGTTTAGTGAAAAAAATAAGTGGACTCGATTGACGCTTTTGGTTTACTCGAAACAACTTCTATAATGCCAAAGATTTTGGTCAGTAACAATGAATGATCCTGTTCGCTATAGTTGAAACAATCAAATATAAGAACATTGTGATTATAAATTGGATGACTAAATTGACTGTCGTTAGAGCCTTTCTACTAGCGAACAAAGCGTGTCGTAAATCCACTGCACTCAACTACTGAAAATATTCCATATTTCTATAGGTTGGTTTTGTACGATACGCTTAGTGCAATGATACGTTCAATTCTTGCGGCTGGAATTGAGGTACTAAATTTCACCTTATTTCTTGTTCATAGCAAACATTTTAAGAAAAATTCAATTTTGGTTTTTTGTGGGTACACGATACTTTTGAAAATATTATCATAAATTACCAAACATATTCTTGATGGTATGGAAAAAAATATATGTTGCTACGTTAAATACAACTAGAGATATTCACGATTCAGCACTGCCTATTCTCTTGCAGAGCTGATTTGGAAAGGCGTTCCATAGTAAAGTAAGACGTAATCAAGTCGAAAGTAGAGCCTTTTACACCAGGGAAAATGAACGATTTTGACCTTCTGATTTACTATGTTCATCGTTCGCTCCGTTGGATTTATTAAGTGTAATGATCGTAGTGCGTCTTTCGCTTCAAACAAGTGCGAAAAGTACATCGTTGTATGAACACAACGGATAGAACAAACAAATCGACATTTCTAAGGGCCATACATTAGAGTTCTATTACACAATGAAGGTCAAACCATTAAGCTCCGGGTCACTTTTAGTATCTCCTCATTGAAACAAGCAAGGAGTTAATTCGATGGCCTTATATTCATTAATTGGATTTTATAAAATTGAATTTCAATAAAAAAAAGTGTCGTTACAAATACAAACAACGTCAAACTTCAGTATACGTGCCGCGATTTGCAGTCGGTGCGGTACGTTAGCGCTGTAGGAAAGGGCACACAAGTAAGTAACAGATTTATTTTGTTCGCCGTTCGCCACACGAGAGGTAACCGATTTGTTCGGATGAAAAATCTCACTAATTATATGGCCACTGAGTGGCATGAATTTCTCTATGACAATTGAAATAACGACATTCACGGTCGAGTGTCGTTCTCGAACTCTTTATTTCAGAATGATATTTCTTAACGCTAGGCCCTGCTCGGGCGGTGGCTACGTGACCCTTTTTAGCGCGCCAGCATAAAACGGTCACCGCTTAGTCGGTGGCAATGATCGCGCTTTATGCTGCGGCGGAGTTTCGATATCATTTATTTATTTTAACGATTGAAGCGGGCCTGTATCCACCACACGCCCTTTCTTATTGAATTAAAAATTAGTCTCCAGTTCTAATTTTTAAATCTATCATTATAAGTACAATATTGTTATATGACATGTTATTTTAGATTGGATCAACAGAAGATCAATAAAAAGATTTTTTCTCTTCAATTTCATCGAAGTTAGTTTATATGTTATTTTTAAAGTTAATCAACAGAAAATCAATAAATCTCCTCAATGTAATAGAATTTACTTCGTTATATTCAATTTGATTAACAGAAAGCAATAAATTTCAATTTAATAGAATTTTCTTCGTTATTTCCAATCTGATCAATAGAAGCCAATAAGTTTCTTTAATTTCATAGAATATACTTCGTTATATTCAATTTGATTAACAGAAAGCAATAAATTTCAATTTAATAGAATTTACTTCATTATTTCCAATTTAATCAATAGAAGCCAATAAGTTTCTTTAATTTAATAGAATTTACTCCGTTATATTCAATTTGATCAACAGAAAGCAATAAATTTCAATTTAATAGAATTTACATTGATTGTGGCACTTGATAAAATTTAAAGTTATTTCGAGTTATCTGTATACATATTTCCATAGTTTATCCTATTCTCACTCCTTCTTTCTCTTTTCTTCTCTCTTCTCTTCTCTTTTTTTTAACTTGTTAAAAATTGTTTTGCTCTATCTTTGTGAACCGTATCTATTTTCTTGTTTTGTATATTTATAATTTTTATATTGGAACCCAAGTTTTCTATGACTTCGTAGGGTCCATTGTATTTGTTTTCCAATTTTGTTGAAGTTTCCTTTTTTACAAGAACTAGTTGCCCTTTTGTAAAAATTCTAGTCTGAAGTTTTCCATTATATCCCAGAACCCTATCCGCTTTCAGCTTCATTAGGTTCCTTTTCGCTTTCAGCTGGGTGGATTGTTATTGAAACCTAATAATACTAGCATTATCATCTATGATATACACAGGGTCAACTTCGTTCTGTCCAGATAAGTTTGTTGGTAAAGTGCATTGTCTGCCAAATACTAGTTCATATGGGGTCATTCCTGTTGCACTGTGTACCGTAGTATTATATGCAAATTTATAATATGGTACCCAGGTTGACCAATTTCCATACGAATTGTCTGTTTGTATGCGTAGGAAATTCCCTAATACTTTGTGTGAATTCTCCAGTGCTCCTATTGTCTGGTGGTGGTAAGCTGTAGAATTTAATTTTTCGATTTTTAGAACTTCGCAAAGTCTGGTGAACAGGGTAGACATAAATTCTGTACCTCTATCTGTCAGAATTTGCTTGGGTACACCATAATTCAATATGACATTCTCAACAAATGCTTTGGACACAACGTCTTTTGATTTGTCCTGAATCGGTGTTGCTGTTACATACTTTGTCAGATCACATTGGGTAGTCAGTATATACTGGTTACCTTTGTTGTCTGGTAAAAGAGGACCAACTATATCTAAGAATATTTTCTCAAATGCTTGACTGGCTGTACTTCTTATTTTCATAGGATATTTTGTCACATTATTTGTTTCTTTGGCATTTCGCACATTTCTTTATAAAATTTGTCACGTCAGTATCCATTGATTTCCAATGATACCTCTGTTTTATCGTGTTTAATGTTCGTTTTATCCCCGCATGCCCTGCAGTTGGCAATACGTGGAAATCATTCAAAATTAGTCTTTTTTCTTTCTCGTTCTCTATTACTCTATTTTATTACCCATTACTATAATAGGTGGCATGCCCATTAAATTAAGTTGTTCGATTTTACTTTTTAATTGTTTACTTTCGGTTGTGTTTCTCACAACAAGGCCTTTAATTTTTCTCGATTTTGTGAAATTCACTAATTGTTTCATTACTTCCCGTAAGTAAGTAAATGACATGTTAGGATTCAGTAAAATCTTTTCTTCTTCGAGTTGTTTTTTAATGTTCTCGTTTTTCTCATCTTTAGATATCTCTATCTGAATATAGTCGACTTTCTCTGTATTCGATGTTTCGCTATTATTTGCCATTGATTGGGCTTTGATGATGTTTGAAGTTTGTGCTCTTGTTGTCACCAAGCTTACTTGAGGTGTCAGAGCTTTGAGGTCGTCGATCGAACGTATACGTGATAACGCGTCCGCTACAACATTTTCCGATCCCTTTTTGTATATTACGTCAAATTTATATTCGTCGAGTGATAGACGAAATTTTGTCAGTCTACTCGACGGGTCTGTTAGTGTAAATAGATAAACTAGTGGTCTATGGTCTGTGTACACTTCAAACTTCCTACCGTACAAGTAAGGTCGAAAGTGTCTAATTGACCACACTAAACCTAGAAGTTCTTTCTCTATAGTGCTATAATTTAATTCGGCTTTGTTTAAGGCTTTGCTTGCAAATGCAACGGGTCTATTATTATTATTACTCAATACGGCTCCCAGTGCTTTTCCTGATGCGTCAGTATGCAACGTGAATATGTTATCCTCGGAAAAGTCTGGATAATCAAGTACTGGAGGGTTCATAAAGCATTTTTTCAAATATTGGAAAGAGTGTTCGCACTCGTCGGTCCAATGAAATTCAATATTTTTCCTAGTCAATTTATTCAATGGACTGCATAATTTAGCAAAATCTTTTATATCTTTCCTATAGTAGTTCGCAAATGCGACGAATCTTTTAACTTTGTCTGCTGTTTGAGGGCTACTCCAATTTTTGATAATTTCTATTTTAGAAGGATCTGGTTTTACGCCTTCTACAGATACTAAATGTCCCAAATAAAGTAATTCGGTTTTTAAGAAATTACATTTCAGTGGGTTTAATTTCAGGTTTGTTTTTCTCAATCTTTCAAACACATTTATAAAATTTCTATTATGTTCATCTAGGGTTTTGCCAAACACTATGATGTCATCTAAGTAAACTAGGCATTTCTCCATGTTTAGACCTGACATAGCCACTGTCATTAACCTGGAGAATGTTGAAGGACTTACTTTCAATCCCATTGGGAGACGAGTCTTTTGGTATTGTCCCCTGTTAGTACTAAATGCTGTGATTGGACTATCTTCCTTTCTTAGTTCACACTGGTAATATCCTTGCGATAGGTCTAGGTGAGAAAAATATTTTGCTCCTGCTAATGATTCGATCACTTCCTCCAAATTTGGAAGTGGAAATTTATCATCTTGTAGGGCATTGTTTAGTTTCCGATAGTCGATAACTTAACGCTATTTTTTGTTATCATTAGTTGATTTCTTAGGAACTAGCAGTAGCGGACTGTTCCATTCTGAAACTGCATCCTCTATAATATTATCCTTAAGCATCTTATCCACTTGCCTTCGAACTTCGTCCTTTTGGGTTTGTGGTAGCTTATAGGGCCTTGTATATACAGGATGTGTGTCAGGTTTTACAGTAATCGAAGGTTGATAAATTTTCGTTACTGTTAGCTTGTCGTTTTTCAAGCAAAAAATATCATTATGTTTCATACAAAGTTTCTCAATTGTTATTCTATCTCGCTCATTTAGTTCCTGTAAATTTAATTCTTTTAATATTTCTTGTGCTCTATTGTCATTATACTTATAGGCACTCTTAATTACACATTGGTTCTAAATTTTTGATTTCGACAGCTTTGTTTTTTGCATTTAATATTCTCACTGGTATTTTTCCATTAGTTGGTTCCACTATGGCTCCTGCTATGTAGACTCCAGTCTGAATTTCTTGGCTACATATTACCATGGATTCAGAGTAATTTACTTCAATAAATGTCATTACCTCAGTTCGTTTGGGTATAATAAAGTTTTCCGCAAACAAAGGTTTTCTCAATGTTAATGTAAGCATCTCAAAATTTATGTTAGCGTCAAATTTTCTAAGGAAATTCGTACCAATTAGACCTACGATATTTTGTGGTAGTTTATCAACAATATGGAAAGTAATGGGGTAGCTACTCCCATCGTATTCCATAAATGTATTCACTGTTTCTAAAGTGGTAGTGGTACCATTAACACCATGTACCTGTATGGTTTTTGATGTGTCAATGTAAGCGTATAATTTCCCTGGTAGGTGACGTCTGTCTAATATGCAACATGATGCACCACTATCTACTACTAGGTTGAGGTGTTCATTTTCTATGATGAATTTGGATCTTAAAGCTCTCTCGCTGTTTAAATTATTCACGAAAAAACTCGTTTACGTTTGCTTCTTCGTCATGTGCGGCTGCACCTTCTGGTTGCTCCGCTACATGCACTTTCCGTCTTGGTTGACTGTTGTTTCGGTTGCTAGGGTTATTATTGTTTGCTCGGGTAGCCGAGTTATTGTTATTACCCTGGTTCTGTTGCCTATTTCTCCGTCAAAGTTTTGGTTATGGTTATACCGTCCATAACCTCGGCGGTTGCTGTTAGATCTATGGTTATTTCCTCTACCTCGTTGGTGAGAGAAATCTCTATTACTATTACTATTGTAGTGGTTGAAGTTATAACCCCTGCCGTAATTTCCGCGGTTTCCTCTTCCACGAAAATTAAGCCTATTGAATGCGAATCCCTGCGTCCAAAGGGCAGACTCTTGTGACGATTGCGGCTGCACTTCCAGTGCATCCGATATCGCTCTATTAAGGTTTGGCGGATTCCTCGCCTTAACGAAGAGAAGAATGCCATCTGAGTGCTTTTAGTCCAGCTATAAAAGCGTTGGTAGCAACGGGCTGAACTATTGCTCCCGCTGCTGACTCGTTTGGAAATGTATTATTTGATACATAAGCAGTGGCTAGTTTCGCTGCCAACTGGTCAATTTCTTTTCCGAATTCGGTGATACCCTTGTTTTTCTGTTTGGCGAGCTTTAATTCAGCTTCGCATGCTGTTGGTGTTAGTTTTATAGCGAATTTTTCGGGAGGCATTCGCTTAGCCTCATTAAGGGTGGTGGCACCTTCTATGCATCCATGTGCCGATCCCACTAGTCTTGTCTCCAGAAAAGTTATTATGTGACCTTCTGGAACGTTAGTAGAATACGCTCTCAGTAAGTCTATTGTTTCCAGGAAATGACCCAAACTTAGGTTTTCCCCTTCGAATTTGTCGATTACCTTCAAGGCAATCCCTAAATCTAACTTTTCTTCAGTCATTTCGGGCTTACTGTCGGAGTCACTGTCTGAATTTTCTTCTATTTCCTTTATAGGAAGCAACTCTGAAGCGGATACCTCAGCTTCAGTGTCTAATAATTTTAAACATTCCGCAATTAATTTCTTTAATGCGTTGTATCGGGTTGCTAAATAAGTTTGTTTGCTAATTGATTGCGCGTTAACTGCGATCAATTTAGCTTTGTTTTGTAAGTAGAGTAATTTTTCTCTTTTTATTTGTCTTGTTTCTATCCTGAAGTGACTCCTCACTTGCAGGCTTTTATAAAACTAGTCGACCTACTGCTCAACTTTTTGGAATTGGGAATTGTTCATTCCATTTTATGTGATATGTTGTCATCAAATTTATGGTTGTTGCGTTATATTCACTTAGTGAAATTAGAAATGAAAAGAAAAAAAATTTTTTTTTTAATCGATTTAGTGTAACATCATTATTATTATTATTATTATTTTTTTGGATTATATTCAATGTAATTTTTTTTTGTTTTCGATTTTTAGAATTAAGATTTCATTTCAACGTTTTTTTTTTCAAATATATATATATATATATATATATATATATATATATATATATATATATATATATATATATATATATATATATATATATATATATATATATATATATATATATATATATATATATGTATATAATCGATATATGAAACGAAAAAGGAATATTTTTATATATATATATATATATATATATATATATATATATATATATATATATATATATATATATATATATAAAATTTATTATTAAACTATTATTTTAAAAGAAAATATATATATATATGTGTATCATTATTATTGAAAAATCTGGAGAATGTACCAGTATTATTTTTTCTACTTAGCTTAGGGCCATATCCATTACGGCCATATCCATTTCCCTTTGATAGCTTTCTATGGCGTATACCACATCCCGGTACGCCCACATGAGTTCTTCCTTCAGGGTATTGCGACTTTCGCGTACGGCAGCACCCGCGCCTAGGTTGAGGTATGCACTCAACAGTGCATGTTTTGCCTGAATTTTCTCCTCGCTGACTGGGTTGCGTTTATGTTGTTGTCTCTGCCAATATTTTTTTTCTCGATCCATGAAGTCCGTGCACTGTTTGACTAACTCCTCGTTGTAATTTCTTCTCGTTGCCATGGTATCTGAGTGGTTTTTTCTCCTCTCTTTTTGTTCCGATTCTATAGTGACACACTTCAGCTAAACTTGTAGCGCCGAGAGTCTCACGGCTCGTTCGGCCACGCGTTGCGTTTGTTCACTATGCAGCTTAATTGGCGCTCGGGCCAGCACATATCCTACCGCCACTAGTGCCATAACACACAGTGCGATAGTTTGATAAACTTCAACTCCCGCTGACTGTGCATTGGTGCTGGTAATTATTTCGTCAGCACTAAACCAGCCCATAATGTCACTTAATGGTTTATAATACTGTTTCTGCTTAATTGCCAACGATAATTCGGTTTTTGTCCACTTCGCACAGTTTATTCAGTAAACGATTAATTTTATCAAAGATTTCATTACAGAATTTAACTCCGGTTGATTGATAACCACAATATCATTTTGCTCTTTTCTGTTATTTCACTAACTATAAATCGCCGTCACTAGCGGTACGCCATCAGTGTATGTAGTTTTGTTATTTCACTAATTACAAATCGTCGTCACTAGCGGTACGCCATCAGTATATGCAGTTTTGTTATTTTGGCGGTGAAGAACACTAATCAAATGTAGTTGCTAATCATTCTTTTTTTTTTTTTAAACACTTTATACTGCTATTTAACACAGCTGGTCACTCGCGGTACGCCATCATTGCTATGCTGTTTGGTATCAAATGTAGTTGCTAATCATTCCATTTTTAAACACTTTATACTGCTATTTAACACAGTTGGTCACTCGCGGTACGCCATCATTGCTATGCTGTTTGGTTAGATCGGTGGTGGAGAACACTGATCAAATCTCGTTTCTAATCAATCTTTTTCGCACGCTTCGTATTGCTATGTAACACAAATGGTTCGAGCCAGGTACATTCCCGTATCCAACGAAAACACTCCACGAATGGCAAAGGATCGCCATGAAAAATCTTACTAATTATATGGCCACTGAGTGGCATGAATTTCTCTATGACAATTGAAATAACGACATTCACGGTCGAGTGTCGTTCTCGAACTCTTTATTTCAGAATTATATTTCTTAACGCTAGGCCCTGCTCGGGCGGTGGCTACGTGACCCTTTTTAGCGCGTCAGCATAAAACGGTCACCGCTCAGTTGGTGGCAATGATCGCGCTTTATGCTGCGTCGGAGTTTCGATATCATTTATTTATTGTAACGATTGAAGCGGGCCTGTATCCACCACACGGAATTTAGCTCTGAAATGGATGTGTTAGGGCAGGATCGTAGTTTCCAACGGATTAATAATTGGATATCACACACGGCAACGAACGAATAACACCGCCAAACGGAAATGGTAATTATAAATTGAAACTCGTCACTATTGAGCACAAAATTGCTATATTTCAAAACGATCTGGTTAACTGAACGGTTCGAGCAGAAAAGAGAAGCTTTATTTCTCAGCTAAGCCTATTTAAAACCTACGTTGTGAATTTGGAAAGCTTTTCTAAAGAACTTAATTATAGCAAGTTGGGCTGACCACACTGTCTTACAGCTAAACTTTTCATACCCATAATATTGAGAACTGTCATCGCCGCCACCTGAAATTCTTGAATTTCACCTTGACTTATCTAAATGTCATAACAATTCATATCAAAACAACTATGCGGACTAAAATTTTGTTTCGTTAAGACACTATCCGAAAATTTATCTTAGTTTTTCTCGTAGGGCAGCAGACACACTTTAGTGATGGGACGACGGATGATTCCTCTGCTGGTCTTCAATTCTACGACGCGGGTGAGTCCATCCGGTCCGGGGTTTGTGTTGATGATTCTCGCTAACGGCCACTTTACTGGTGCAAGAAACTCGTCGACAACGATGACCATCCTGCCGGGTTGAAATGCAGTATTTGCAGGAATATGTTTATTTTCCTTCTGCAATTCTTGTAGGTATTCCGTTTTCCATTGGTACCAAAACTGTTGAACTCGATGCTGGAGTCGCTGATAATGATCCAGACGTGTGATCGGGATCTGGCTGACGTCTGCATCGGGAAGAGCGGACATCGAAGTACCAATGAGAAAATGTGCGGGTGTGAGGACTGCCAAGTCGTTTGGATCCTCGGTGAGAGGAGTTAACGGTCGGGAGTTCATTGCAGCTTCGATTTCTACCAACACTGTTGACATATCCTCAAAGGAAAGCATCGCATTTCCCAGTTGGCGATGCAAATGTTTCTTAGCAACTTTGACTGCTGCTTCCCATAATCCACCGAAATGGGGAGCCTTTGGTGGGGTCATATGCCATTGTATGCCTTTGACTGCACAATGGGTGCCAATTTCTCCGGTCCTCTGTTCGTTTTGCAGCATTTTATATAAGGCATGCAGTTCATTGCGTGCACCTTCGAAATTCTTGCCATTATCAGAGTGCATATGAGTAGGGGAGCCTCGGCGAGCGATGAATCGTCGTAGTGCAGTTAAAAATGCGGGGGTTGACAAATCACTGACTAGCTCAATGTGTACTGCTTTCGTCACAAAGCATACAAAAATGCTCAAGTATGCCTTGGTAGGTGATGCTCGCTTGTGTATGGCTTTTAAATATACAGGTCCAGCGTAATCAACACCGGTAACCGAAAATGGTCTGCTCTGGGTGACTCTTTGTTCGGGCAGCTGTCCGGTTTGTTGCTGGGCAGGAACGGGACAGGCACGGGCACATCTGTAGCAGTTTCTTATGACGTTGCTGACTACTCGTCGTCCTTGAATTGGCCAATATTCCTGGCGTATGGCAGCTAGGGTAACGCGGCCGCCACCGTGAAGCAATTTCAGATGATAATGATGGGCAACTAATCGTGTAAATGGATGGATACTGGGAAGTAGGATTGGATGCTTGGTCAGATAGGGCTGCTCGGCTGCTTGATTCTACCTCCGACACGTAGAATTCCGTCTGAGTCAATAAAGGGGCTCAACAGGCGCAAATGTGATCGACTCGATAACGTTTTACCCCTCCCCAGATCCCTCATTTCATCTGCGAATGTATCTGCTTGGGCTAATTGTATCAATCTCACACGGGCGAAAGACATTTCATCAACCGAAAGTGCTATTGTTTTTGCTTTCACCGATTCGGTGATCGCTTGACGACGACATGCTGTACTAAAGCGGAGGCAGTATGCTATTATTCGAATTAATCGATTGTATGATGATGATCGATTGAAAATTTCATTAATAGTTGGTTCACTTTGAACTACTGCCACAATACTTCGTCGTTCTAAAATTTCTTCGGGTAATTTCTGCTGATGTGTTGTCACTGGCCATTCCATTTCGGGTAGTTTCAGCCATGTAGGTCCATAGTGCCAAAGATCACTACTCAAAAAATCGACCACGCTCATGCCCCTCGTGATGAGATCTGCTGGATTGTGTTTACCTGCGATGTGATGCCAGCGTGATCCTTGAGTGCAGGTTTGTATTTCGGAGACTCGATTAGCAATGAATGTGCTCCATGCATGTGGAGGTGATCGCAACCATTCGAGTGTGACTGTGGAGTCAGACCAGAAAAATGAGGCAGAAATAGTCATATCTAAAGCAGCGAAAACTTTTCCATGTAGACGTGCGGCAATAACAGCGGCAGATAATTCTAATCGGGGTATGGAAAGTCGTTTCAGCGGGGCAACTTTCGATTTCGATGCAATTAATTGCACATTCACGTTACCTCCGGGATCGGTTGATCTTGCATATATACACGCTCCATATGCTTGCTGGGATGCATCTGCAAAGGTATGAAGCTGAACAGTTGCATTTGCCAAGAATGCATAGCGATTCACTCTGTAAGATGTGATTTTTGGTAGCTCAATGCAATAATTTTCCCATTTATAGCGTATGTTATCCGAAATTTCATCATCCCATCCACAGGGCTGTAACCAAAGTTCTTGCATTAGCATTTTGGCTCGAATGATTACAGGTGCGGTCAAACCAAGCGGGTCGAAATGCTTTGATATAGCGGACAAAATAGATCGTTTGGTATGTAATTTACTATCATATATCGGAGTGGAATCAAATCGTAGCTGATCGGAGACGTGTTCCCAACTAATTCCCAATGCCTTTATTGCTTCATCGCGATCAAATTTGAGCGAGGGTTGTGTACCAATCTGTGATTGATCGAGGCCTCTCAGAACGTTTCTGTTATTTGATGTCCATTTTCTAAGGGTGAATCCACCTTTTGTTAGTAGCTCGGATAATTCAACACGCGTTTGGATTGCCTCTTCTTCCGTCTCTGCGCCTCCTATGTAGTCGTCCACATAACATCCCTTACGTAAGGCTGGTTCGCCGAGTGGATAGAGATTACCTTCATCTATTGCCAGTTGTTGTAAGCTTCGGGTAGCCAAAAATGATGACGGAGACAGGCCTTACGTTACCGTTTGTAATTCGAAGGTGGAAATTGGATCGTTGGAATTAAATCGCCAAAATATGCGTTGGAGCGGTGCGTCGTTGGGGTTGAGCAACACTTGACGGTACATTTTTTCAATGTCCGCCACGAGGGCAATGGGATACTTGCGGAACCGAAGTACTAAAACGAGCAGTTCGTCTTGAACGATAGGGCCAATTTGTAGTGCATCATTTAGCGAATATCCGGTTGATGTTTTTGCGGATCCGTCGAATACCACACGAACTTTTGTGGTGGAGCTAGATTCCTTTAGAACGGCATGGTGCGGTAAATAATGTACTAACGATGTTTCGGGTTCGGTTGACGGTACCAACCTCATATGGCCGAGCGACCAATATTCAGACAGAAACGAGTGGTACTGAATTTTCAAATTTGGGTCTTGACTAAGTCGCCTCTCTAGGTAATGAAAACGACGCAGGGCTGTTGTTTTAGAGTCACCAAGCATGTGATCGAAATTGGAACGGCGGGGCAGGCGGACAATATACCTTCCTTCGGGTGTACGGGATACGGTAGATAAAAAATTCGATTCACACTGCTGTTCTTCTACAGAGTAACTGGGTTGATTTCCTAGCTCTTCTACTCGCCAAAAGTGTTCAAGGGCATCTTGCAGCGGGTCGCTGAGTGTGAGGTGACATAATACGGGATGCGATTCTGCGGGAAAACGGCGCCTGCCGGTAACGATCCACCCAAACACGCTATCGATTAATATTGGGTTTTCAGCTTGAATAAACTTAGTACCAGGGTTTACAAACGTGAAGAAATGTTCTGCACCGAGAAGCATATCGATCGCACCAGTTTTGTTGAATGTTGGATCGGCCAAAAACAAATCTTTCGTGGCATGCCAGCCATCGACGGGGGTACTTACAACAGGTAAATCGATCGTAATGCGAGGCATTACAAGAAAATCAAGATCAATTTCGAAATCATTTTTTCTCGATCGAATATTTGTTCTGACACTATGTCGGACACTAGACGACGATTCTCCTATGCCATATACTATGGGTATATTTATCTTGCTCCGCTGTAAGTGTAATAGTTGACACAATCGTTCGCTTATGATATTGGATTGCGAACCATTGTCTAACAATGCCCGTGCGGGATGAGCTTTGCCATTTGAATCGACAACTAGCAGCACGACCGTGGATAGTAAAACATTTGTGTTTGAAAACGGGTAGGAATTGTTAGCTTGGACTGCGGCCGCATTTGTGGATGTTGCTGATTGTTGAATGTTCACCGCATTGTTTCGCTTTTCAATGGGTTTCGGTGTATACGCAGGTACGCGTGAAGTGGACGGTCTTTGATCATTTTCGATGGAATGGTAGCCAGGATGCAACAATGAATGATGTCGTTTTTTGCAGTGGCGACAGGAGAACTTCGATGGGCAATTACGAGCAATATGATCTTGACGGAAGCAATTGTGGCAAAGGCGCTGATGATTTACTATATTCAAGCGATCTGAGAGCAACATATTTCCGAACCGTTGGCATTGAAAAAGTGGGTGATGTTGCTCGCATGCGTGACATTTACGTTGGGTTGCTTCGGCTACCGCATAAGAAGCAATTTTATGAAATACGGGTTTTCGAAACGAAGGTGAATGATGAACATTGGTGGGCTGAGCTTGATGATTAACGGTCATTGATTCTAGGACACGGCTTCTACGCTGTAAGAAGTCGATCAGGCAATTGAAATCAGGATTTTCAGCAGTCGTAGCGAAATCTTCCCAAGCCTTGAGGGTACCATCGTCAAGTCGCAAACAAAGTAGGTGCTCTAACATGGTGCTCCAAGCATCAATCGGTTCACCAAGTTGACGAAGTGTTTTGGTGTGACGTTCAAATTCGTCGACGACGGAATGCAAGGCAGAAGCGGACTCTTTTTTCATTCTGGGACAATCCAGCAGGGCCTGAAGGTGACGTTTTTTCAATAGATAATCATTTGCGTATCGGGAGACGAGGGTTTGCCAAGCGATTGTATAATTGACAGAGCTTATGGCAATGGACTCGATGAGTTGCGCTGCTTCTACTTTGACAGCAGCGCGAAGATAATGAAACTTTTGAATGGCGGGAACTTCGGTATTAGCGTCAATTAAGGCAACGAATGTATCGTGGAAGGTTAACCATTGGTTGTAATCTCCATCGAATTCCGGAAGCGAAATGGTTGGTAATTTTATGCCCGAGAGCCCAGAACAAGCAGAATGAGGGATTGCATTTGTTAAAGTAGGAAGCGCGGGGAGGTACGATTTAAACGCAGCTTTTCTTCGGATGTAGGATGTTTCATAATGGGAACGGAATTGGAGGTGTTTTGCCATACCTTCACTGTTTTCTTCTATATCCTCTAGCTGAGTTTGTACTTCATCCAGTCCCATCCATACGGTGTCTAATGTTTCGATTCGGATTGAAACTTGCCCGGCGTCCCGTTCCGCCACGTAATTTTCAACGAATTGATCCGCTCTTCCAAGAGACGCGATGAGTGTTGTTCGTCGATTGAGAAGCTGCTTCTTTGTGCGATCGTCCGCCATTTTAGACGCGATGAATCCGATGCAGACCTGACGGAATTCACAAAAAAAAGACCCGGTAGAGCCCGACAAACGGAGTAGAGATCTTGGAGCGGTACTAACCTTCTCAAGGCTAGTTGTATGCCTTGTATTTAAGAGTAATCAGCAGCGAATCCGGAACAGCAACAAACAGGAACGTTGATAGATACTGGCTGCAGATACTTTGTTCTTCAAACAAAAAACAAGCGGATTTTTCTGCTGGACACGTCCGGAACCGTCGGGGATACGTTACACGTATATGGAATGGGAAAAAATGCAAAAATCTCAAGGCACCTGTGATCAATTCCTGCACACGTCGGAAATATACGTACCGTGTGCCTATGCAAATTAGGCCTTGTAATAAAATATTTGCAGCGATGATATTCTCTGGACAATATTTGGATGGTGATGATCCGGAAACAATTGCGATTTAACGAAATGATGGCGGAAAGCGTCGGTTTCCGATGTGCGATGGCGGAATTTTTGGGAAGAAACCGGATCCTGGTCACGGCACCAAAATGTTAGGGCAGGATCGTAGTTTCCAACGGATTAATAATTGGATATCACACACGGCAACGAACGAATAACACCGCCAAACGGAAATGGTAATTATAAATTGAAACTCGTCACTATTGAGCACAAAATTGCTATATTTCAAAACGATCTGGTTAACTGAACGGTTCGAGCAGAAAAGAGAAGCTTTATTTCTCAGCTAAGCCTATTTAAAACCTACGTTGTGAATTTGGAAAGCTTTTCTAAAGAACTTAATTATAGCAAGTTGGGCTGACCACACTGTCTTACAGCTAAACTTTTCATACCCATAATATTGAGAACTGTCAGGATGATTCATTAGTAGAACAATGTACAAAAAAGTGCATTTTCAAAGGGATCTGCTCCTTGTCGACAGTATGGACTTACTGATTTTCACTAACGTATATGCATATGAAAAAATTCGCAATCTGATTCAAAGTTCCAAAATTTCAATTCGATTCAACTTCCGGTTCCGGAATTACAGGGTGATATGCACTGAAAATAATGGAAATGTCAATAGCTTTTTTCTAAGATGACTCAACCGATTTTTACTATCTTAGATTTAACTGAGAAGTCTGCATGTAGCGTAAGAATATTTCGATTTTTATTAAAATGCAACTTCCGGATCCAGAGATAGCATGCTTAGCGTAAAAATGTTTAAAGATTATTTTTCCATTAGTAACTATGTGATGAGTTGCGAATTCTTTAAATTAGCTAATAATTTCTCTAGTTTGCAGATCAAGATAGTCTAGAACGAAATAAAATCATATCAGATTTTCATCAAATAAATTCAAATTGACAGGACTGATTGTCCAATAAAATATTCTAGTCTGACTGGTTCTAACATTATAGGGTGATAAGTTTTCAAAATATCAAGCAGTCATAGAAAATCGTAGAATATGTTCTATGTTTTGCACGAAAGCGTTCCAATTTGTAAATCTTGGTAGTTTGTGGCCTGTTACGAACTGTTATACTGGATCCGCCATTTGTTTCCTACTACCTTCGATTTAGAAGGTGCAGAAAATTTGGATTTTCTTTAATTTGGGCTTAAAGCTGTTTCAGTTTGTAGTTCATATTATCTGATGGTTATAGTGATCAAAATATTTAAAATGTAGGTCACTTCATTTTTTCACGTATTGTTGATGCAATTTTTTCTAACTTAAATTGAAATGTGGCATTTAAATGTAGTAGTATTCTACATAAGATGTCTTCAAAACTGAGCTTATATTTGCCTTTCTTATATAGAAACATTATGCAATAACTGTAAAAACCGATTCTCACAAACTTAGATTCAAAAGAAAGGTAAAATTGTCCTATATAAAGCTCCTGAATTTTATTTTGATCCGACTTCCGGTTCCGGTGTTATCGGGTAATTAGTGAAAAATTCTTATTTCAAATTACTTTTACACTTTTCTCAGAGATGTGTTAAAAATTGGATACCGTCACTTGAAGCGGCGAAACAAAACACCTAACAAAATTTCTTAACTTGCCTCGAAACTATTCCAATCGGTAGTTATTGTCAATAGACAACCGGCTATCCTGGTACTCGTTTTCTGATTCCGGAAGCAAAATAAAATAATAAAAAGTAAAATCATTTCTGAACTTTTCTCAAAACTATTTCAATCGGGAGTCATTGTCAGTAGACGGTCAAACATTAATTTGGTTTTCCTTGTTCTTAAGTTTTTGATGAACGACCGAAGATTGTAGTCACAGACTAAAAATCCCAGTCACTTTTCTCTAACCAAATTCGATTTGGTTTCGGAAGTACCATTTTCGTCTCCTCAGAGATGGCCTAACCGACCTGAATACTGTTTCACTCTATAGGTTATACTTGGTTTGTTTTTCAAGAATAAGAAAAAAATATTTTGAATTATTTTATATATGAGAATATGTGAGATACGAGGAAGGACACACCATTAGGTGGATTAAAACAGTTATTTTTTAATTTGTGATACTTTGATTATTCTGGTTTTTATGAGAAAGTATCTGGTTTTTTAATATGAGCGAGGTACTAGGTAGAACTATATTTTGTATATTCATAACTTGATAACCACTGAACCGTCTTTTAAATTTTGTGGATATGTTGCTCAAAGAATCTATTCTTTCCAGAAAAATATATGACAATATGAACAAAATGGATTTCTATGCTTAAAAAAGTTTATATAATACTTTATTTGTTTAGGATTTCTTGTGACGAATGAATAAGTAGCAGAATTCCCTCTCTTAGGCTGTTTGCAATGCTATTTTGTTTCATATTGTCTGATCTATTTATGTCGTTTTCGTTTTTAAACTGCACTAAACCGGTTCAAAGCCATGGCAGGGATGCCAGCTTCACAGATTAATCTGTGTTTTACAGATTTTCAACTTTCTGCTCAGATTTTAAAAATGGCACAGATTTTCACAGATTTCTGAAAATGATCACAGATTTTCATAGATTCTGCACTCGATCAAAGATTTTTACAGATTTTTGAAATCGATCTCAGTTTGGCACCAAAAACTACAGAGCGGTTGTAAACAGTCAGACCTTTTTTTGCTCACAAAAATGATTCTGCTCAGCTATTATGGTACGGGAAACGTGCACAGATTTTGCACAGACACGGTTTAGGCTTGATCACACATTTTTGAATAAATTGACCTGGCATTCCTGCATCATGGCATGGATAAACAAACAAAAATGATGAAAACATAAACTGAAACCCTTGACTACAATGAACGATTCCATTGCACAGAGCTACACCAAACTTTTGATGAGTGCTACACCAGTGGTATCGTTGTTGAAGAAGTGTAGCACTAGTAATAGTGCAATTGTTATTTAATAACATATTTTAAGGCACATTGCGTTAAGCTATAAGATGCCTAGGGCATAGTGCAATTGTTAAAAACGAACAGTTTCAGTGCAGCCTTTGCTACAACGCACAGTGATGCATCTCCATACAAAAGTTGGCAAAAACCTTAAATACGTCGATAAACATCAGCTGGATGATTTTTTATTAATAAGTTGAGGTCTCTGAATATACTTACATCTTGATAATGTATGGAAAAATATTCGATCCACCTAAAAGTGACATGATGCACCGTTCGCTACGGATCGGAAAACTACGGCTTTTTAATTAAATAACTTCTGTATTTATTTCGTGATTGATCCGGAGCTTTCACTAATGTTTTAAATAATGATTAAACCTGTGTGGAAAATGTATACACTGAACAAAAATCTTGAAAATCTTTGAATCTTGAAAACATCAATTTTCTGCAGAACTGCTTATCTTAATATTTTTATTTTCTAATATGTTGTAATTTACAACTGATGAATTTTAACAGTTCGGCTGAAAAGTTCGTATCGTTTAATAGAAACACACATTTTTTTGCCAAAATTCGTTTTTATTATTCAACATAATTGCCATCAGAGGCGATACAGCGATTATAGCGTCATCTTCCAACTTTTCGATACCATTTTTATAGTACGATTTGTCCTTTGCCTCAAAATAGGCCTCAGTTTCAGCGATTACCTCTTCATTGCTTCTAAATTTTTCTTCTTCAAATGAGGCCGTTTTTTGAAATTTCGTCCTTCAAACGCTCTAATAACGCTATATAATAGTCACTGTTGATGGTTTTTCCCTTTTCAAGGATGAAAATATAGACGCCATAACCTTACCGGCCGATTGTTGAGTCTTTCCACGCTTTGGGTTCGGTCCATCGCGTGCAGTCCACTCAGCCGACTGTCCATTGGACTCCGGAGTGAAGTGATGCAGCCATGTTTCGTCCATTGTTATATATCGACGAAAAAAATCGGTTTTATTTCGATATAACAGCTCCAAACACTGCTCAGAATCATCAATTCGTTGTTGTTTTTGATCGAATCTGAGCTCACGCGGCACCCATTTTGCACAAAGCTTTCTCATATCCAAATATTCGTGAATAATATGTCCAACACGTTCCTTTGATATCTTTAGGGTGTCAGCTATCTCGATCAACTTCACTTTACGGTCATTGAAAATCATTTTGTGGATTTTTTTCACGTTTTCATCGGTAACAGCCTCTTTTGGACGTCCACTGCGTTCATCGTCTTCGGTGCTCATATGACCAGTACGAAATTTTGCAAACAACTTCCGAATTGTTGCTTCGCCCGGTGCAGAGTCTGGATAACACTCATCAAGCCATTTTTTGGTATCGGCGGCACTTTTTTTCATCAAAAAGTAGTGTTTCATCAACACACGAAATTCCTTTTTTTCCATTTTTTCACAATAACAAAAGTAGCTTCACTCAAAATGCAATATCTCACAAACTAATAATCAGACAGCTGTCAAATTTATACACGTATCTTTTTAAGGTTGGTACTAACTGAAAATGGTATGGATTTAATTCTAGTGGCGCCCTCTCATAGAAACGATACGAACTTTTCAGCCGATCTGTTATTGCACTATGGGTGAAGATGGGAGAGTAACAATCAAAAAAGTGTTTTTTTTTGTTTTTTACAAAATTAATAATTTTATGAATATGCTCGCATTTACATATTACACTCGCTGCGTTTGGCCAGATCATTGCATGAAGAGCGGATGCAATATGAAGATCTTCATGGCATAGTATTTTTGCTTCATGACAATGCCAGACTACATGTTTAGAAAGTTTTAAAAGCTTTTTTTTCGTAATCGCTGCAATGAAAAGTTCTGCCCTAGCCGTCATTTTTATCAGACATTGTTCCATACGGTTGCCATTTGCTCCAATCCATGGCAAATAACTTGTCAGGTCAGTATAAAAAAATACGACACCACCAAAAATTGAATCGATTCATTCGTCGAATCTGAGGAAAAGGAATTTCTCAAACGTGGTATCCGAGTCTTACCAGAAAGATGACAGAAAGTGGTACATAACGATGGACTATACGGTACTGCAATGATACTCTTACTAAAGATCATGAAACTCAGCAGAAAAAACGCTACTAATTTATTAGAACACCTGATACATTATAAATATATTTACATAACGACATTTATTTAGGTGTTTATTGTTAGGTATGTTATAAATATTCTGATTTTAACTATCATATAGCCGTTTATTTTAATTTTACTCGCACCGACTTTATTGACAAAAGTATAGCCCTTGTCTTTGTGATTTTTATTGTCGACCCCTCAAACAATTGAAAATAACCTTGAAGGCGCAGAGATTTGCAGGATCGCATAGTGGTTTTTGAAAAATAAAGAAACAATGCTATAATACCTAATACTATTGAACATTTCCTACCTATATAGGACTCTAATCGCAAAACATCATCATTGCGTCATATATTTTGTATGGAAGGATGAAAAGAAAGTTTACAATACCCTATCTTTGAGAGGATATGGAAAGATTATTTCTAGTGAATATACTATATATTTTATACTTTAAACTGTAATTCTTCACTTGTCTGAGAATTCAAAAAAATTAATACAGTGCCGAAAAAAATTAAATTTATTTTATGGATTTCTGCCACCTTGGCATCACTGTGCACCGGTGTAGTGCAATTTATAAACGAAAACGACATTCGATCTTCTCAAAGAACTTTTGTCAAATTAATAAAATTTTGAATCACGTATAGAGCTTCGTTTCAAATTTCTTACGGGAGTTTGTGTATCGAAATCTGACAGACGAAATGTCAAAGGGTCGAATCAGATTTCAGGAATCACAAAATGCACTGATCAGTCCAGTTTCATTTAAAAGCACTGTAGCCCACTATTATCCACAAATTTTTCTAGAAGTTCGTGTCAAAAATACATATTGGTTTTCGAAGTCATTCATTTTGTTTATTTGTTATTTTTCTGATTTGAAACATCACAGTGAGATGACACGACACCAACACATTTACAGAAAATCAAATGTCGGGTTGTCCTGCAATTATAAAGACTGTCCCAGAAAGTATGGACGAAACCAAAAACCGCTGCCATTTCTCAATGGTTCAGAATCTGTCAATTTTTATGGCTGCGTCCTTTTGTTTACACTCTTCTCCAACCACTTGTGCAGTTGTTTATTTGTTTTCATTAGTATGTTTCGGAATGCGTAGACTTTGAGCAGAACAACGTCGAAAAATTGTGTACAAATGGTGCACAGAACGCGGACTGTCACTGAGAAAGATTGCAAAAATGGAAGGAATAAGTGAAAAAGCCGTGCAAAATGCAACCAGGAAGTTCGGTGAGAATAATACCTTGGAGGATAAACCGAAAACGGGTCGAAAAAATGGTCCTGCTAACTCTCTGTTGGATAAACGTATACACCCAAACCTCCATTTACGTACGCATGTATGTATATATATATATATATATATATATATATATATATATATATATATATATATATATATATATATATATATATATATATATATATATATATATATATATATATATATATATATATATATATATATATATATATATATATATATATATATATATATATATATATATATATATATATATATATATATATATATATATATATATATATATATATATATATATATATATATATGTTTCTTTATACATATAAATATTGGTGAAGTAAAAGCGATCATTTAAAAGTATAAATATATACACATATACGTAAATGAGTGAGTGTGTAAGCATACATACATACATATATAAGGTTCGTAAATGGAGGTTTGGGTGTATTGAAGGCGTTCGAGCAAAAGAAGAAGGTTTCAGTTCAGGATGTGGCCAAAAAAGTGGGCACTTCGAAGTCAAATGTTCTTTGTGCTAAAGAACATTTGAATTTTCGAACCTATAAGAAGCAGAAACGACCAAAACGTAGTCCGAAACAAGAAGCATCGATCAGGCCGAGGGTTCGAAAGCTGTACAATACGATTCTTGCTGGAAATTTGAACTGCATAATCATGGACGACGAAACCTACGTGAAACTTGATTACAAATCCTTGCCGGGACCACAACATTATACTGTGCGAGAAGGGCAAGTGTTAAACCAGTCCGAGACATCGATTGAAGTCGAAAAATTTGATAAGAAAGCTATGGTCTGGCAAGCAATTTGTAGCTGCGGTAAGATTTCGAAACCCTTCATCACTACTGCTTCAATGAACAGCGAAATATACATCAAGGAATGTTTACAAAAACGACATCTACCCATGATTCGAAGCCACAATGATCGTGTTGTCATCTGGCCAGATCTTGCTTCTTGCCACTACTCGAAATCAACGGTAGAATGGTATACTACTAAAAATGTCACTTTCGTCCCAAAAGTCATGAATCCACCAAATTGCCCACAACTTCAACCAATTGAGGAATTTTGGGTATTAACGAAGGCACATCTTAGGAAACATGTCTCGGCAGCCGAAACCATTCAACAGTTCGAAAAAGATTGAAAAAAGTGGCAAAACTTGTCCCCAAGAAGTCTGTACGGAATTTAATGAGGAACGTTCGCAAGAAGGTGCGCCAGCTAGTCTACAATGGCTAAGTAGCAAATGTTGAGAATAATATTCTGCTGTTGTAGTCTAATATTATCAGTATATCGAATAAAATTTGAATATCTAACACTTGTGAATTATTCATAGCGAAATCAAAGTGCGTCCATACTTTCTGGGACAGTCTTTATTACCGTTTTTAAGATAATTCACACCGATTGTGGATCGCGAATGTTATTTTGTACTTGTTTGAACTATATAATAATAACGTTATCTCTTTTCAGTTTTCAATTTCATTTTTCTCAAAAGATCAACCCTCTTTACAATCTTCTGGCCTTGGAGATTTCAGACGAGCGATGACATTCGTAATGAACAATTCTTATATTAATGAAGTATTAAACAAAATAACTTTTATTTTTAGGTATTCTACATGCTTATTGCATTTTTCGGTACCGGAAATATAGCATCAATCAGTTCATTTGACCCGAACTGGGTGCGTTTTTTTGTATCAACATTTTCGCCTTTTCTCATGACAAGTCTTATAATTTTTAAACTGATAATTCCTCTTCTTATTCTAATTTGTTCATTGAGGGCATTGCAAATTGTTACACAGGTAAGCGAAAAGATCGGTTGTATAACATTTAAATGAAACAATCTTTACTACTTTTAGGTCAAAATACAAACCGTGTTTTTATTTATATTCAGCATTTGTGATATGATGTGTGTTCACTTCTTTTACTTGATTAAGAATAAGGGTTCATGGCTAGAAATTGGTTCTTCTATATCCCATTTTGTTATAATGCAGTGCACTATCATTATATTGATTATTTTATATGGTTGTGCGAAACTGGTAACAGAAATCTCTTTTGTGTACGATACTGAAAAATATGAAACTAGATTCCGTTATCTGCTTCCTTATCATAGTAAGACAAATAAGGACTGAATTGTAAAAAAAAACTGAATAAAAATTTCATGCATTTAATAAAAATATTGCGAGTATTCTTATGCCATGATTTTTCTTATATTTTCGTTACATTCTCAATTTCATTTATTCAATCTTAAAATAAATATTTGGCAGTTACACACCTCGGCCTATAATTATTACATATAGGTTTCATTTTATCCGTCAGCATTTGCAATTATCAGTTATCATTATTTGCAGTAAATGGACGAGAAACCTATCCTAACCTGAAAGTCCATATGGGGAAAGTGTTATAATATGCCCCCCTTAAGAAACCATTGAGATATTTCTAAATGTACTGATATATTTTCATCCAGAATGTAGGTATTTCTTTGCAATACGCTAGAGACACATAAGTTGAAATGATTCCGGAAAAAGTGATAAGAATTGATGGATACAAACACATTTTCCAAATCGACCACTTTCTCAGTTTTTTCACTCGCCGTAGGCATAATGCCCCTGCAACCGTATAATATGCACCACAACAAATCAGTGGAATGCCCCACAACAATCATGCAAAATGCCCCTTGAAATGTCGATATAGAAGAAAAGCCGATAAAGAAGATATTCTTTGCATCAGAAATCAATTGCATAATCAATTAATTACAACAGGAAACCAACATTTTTTTAACCTCCCAATAATACATTTTGTTTTAAAAACCGTTATAAATCTTTAAAACAATATTTTAACTCGAAGCATACTTTTGAATCGAAGGTGGGGCATAATGTCCGTTGAGTGATTGTTATGAGAAAATTCGTATATCAAAGAAATGAAATTGTTCCTCTGGATTTGTATACTGTAAATAGAGACGCCATTGTGTATGTAAGCCATATTGAGGTTATGTATGATGGTTGTAACGACTGGAAGATGAGTTTATATAAGTATTGACGGCTTTCTCAGTGCCAAATCGCTAGGCAAACGATTTAATTCTTAAATAGCCCGTCGTTTCGGCCGTTTTTGATGGCCTTTTTCAAGGAAAACTGTAAAGTTGTGTTTTGCCTTTCTCATATAGAAAGGCTATGCAATCACTGTGAAAATCGACTTTTTAACCGAGGCCCGGAGGGCCGAATGTCATATACCATTCGACTCAGTTCGACGCAGCAAATGTCTGTGTCCGTGTATGTGTCCGTGTATGTGTGTGTATGTGTGTGTATGTAACAAAAATATGCACTCACTTTTCTCAGAGATGGCTAAACCGATTTTCACAAACAAAGATTCAAATGAAAGGTCCCATAGTCCCATAGCCTGCTATTGAATTTCATTCCGATCCGACTTCCGGTTCCGGAGATATAGGATGATATGTACCAAAAAAGTGAAAAAATATGCACTCACCTTTTTCAGAGATGCCTGAACCGATTTTCACAAACTAAGATTCAAATAAAAGGTATTATAGTCCCATAGCTTGCTATTGAATTTCATTTGAATGTGACTTCCGGTTCCTGAGTTATATGGTGATATGCGAAAATTTGAGAAAAAGTTTACACTCAATTATCTCTGGAACAACTCAACCGATTTTTGCAAACTAAGATTCAAATGAAAGGTATTATAATATCCTACAAATTTGTGGAACATTTTATCAGGATCGGACTTCCGGTTTCGGAACTAAAGCGTGATAAGTGGAAAATTACCATTTTTATTAGTATTTTTCCACGAACGATGGTTAAAAACAGGTACAAATTCCATAAAACTGTCTGATAAATTCTTCTAGTTTGCAGAGCTTGTTAGTTTGTGGGCATGAAAACTTAATTCGGCACTACTGGTCCCCTCTTTTCCTGTTTCGAGAGCCTCGAAAGTGGAGAAGAAAAACTCCTAAAACTAAATTCACTTCGATTGCGATGCTTGAACCGATTTTGACAAATCTTGACTTGAATTAAATTTCATACTGTCTTTAAACCTACTGAGAAATTTCATCCGGATCCGACTTCCGGTTCCGCAGTTGCAGGGCGATGAGTGTCAAAGTTTTCTAATCGTCATATAGAGTGACAATATGTACAACACCGAAAGAAGATGAAAACACAAAACGAACAAGGCGTGCTTTGTTCTATTTCATACACGTTGACTAGTGATGTCAATAATAATAGTAATAATAATAATAATATTAATAATAATAATAATAATAATAATAATAATAATAATAATAATAATAATAATAATAATAATAATAATAATAATAACAATAATAATAATAATAATAATAATAATAATAATAATAATAATAATAATAATAATAATAATAATAATAATAATAATAATAATAATAATAATCCTATTACATGTTTTATGCTGTTTGGCTTGACTTACATATGCAGAAGTAACAGAAACGCAGGTTCGTTTCGTTTGTTAGATTTCGTTTAATTGGTTTAATCGAAATAGAGTATGAGATAGTAAGTAAAGGTTTAACTACGTTCAAAACTGTTCCATTTTGTAGGTCATATTTGCTGGTAGTAAAAGAACCAACTTCGGCTATTCCGTTTATCTGAATCTGGTTTCGGAAGAATTGGAAATGGTGATCAAAAACTGCAAAAAGGATCTCACTCACTTTTCTTTTAGATGGCCAAATCGATTTTCACAAACTTATAGGTTCAAAAGCAAAGTCTTACAGTTTCATACGGAGTTCCATAATTTGTTGTGGATACTACTTTCGGTTCCGGAACTAAAGGGTAAAAAATTTCTATAGAGTTTGTGAGATTAGATCCGAAAAAATTATCCTAATTCTATTCAATAAACAGTTGGTATCGTTGGTTCTGTCGATGATTTTGGCTTGTGCTGTATTAAACGTGTGATTGTGTTGAATCATATGTTGGATCAGGGCAGTTTTTTCCCCAAGACTGTTCATCTGTTCATCGTTGCTATTTTACCAGCGTCTCTCAGTTTGTGGTACTGATTTATGTTGCTGTTATGCCCATAGAGCCTTGTTTTTAGTTGGTTTCTTGTCATACCGATATAGCACATATTACAGTCTTCACATGATATACTGTAAATAACGTTTGATTGAAGCATGGGATCTATTGGATATTTGGTGCTAGGAAGAATGCGGGCAATGGTTTTGATCGGTTTTTGCGTTATTTTGACTTGAGGATAATCTGCTTTGAGAATGCTGGTTATTGTCGTACTTAGAGAAGGAATATGTGGTAGTGATCTGTAGGTAAAATCTATGTTGTTGTTTATGCTGGAGCTGATGCTTGATGGAGTGTCAGTTATCCGTTTTATGTTGTTAGGGCTATTGTTGCGAGTCACGGGAATGTCAAACGGAAGTTGTCTGGTTGCTGTTTTCAGAAGGTTTTCCATGACGATATCGGTTAATATGGGTGATAGGGGGCTGTCCATGGCAGTACCAAAAACTTGAACATAGTGTTTTTCTTGAAAGCGAAAATAGCTACTTTTTACACAAAACTCGACCAGTTCGAGAAAAAGGTCTAAGTTTATGTTGGTGTGGTTTTTAGTATCATTCCAATTCATTATGATATCGTGTGTGATTAGTCCAATCGGTATATTTGTGAACAATGAGACTACATCGAAGGAGACCAGAATATATTTTGGCGGTAAGGTAATTTGATTAATGTAGTTTACGAATTGGAAGCTGTCAGAGAGTGAGTACAATACTCTTCACTGATTTCTGTAGAATGTTGGCTAGGTATTTCGATAGTTGGTAGGTCGGCGCGGTGATGTTTGGAACTACCGGTCTGAGTGGCAGATTAGGTTTATGAGCTTTGGGCTGTCCATATTTACGGGGGCATATCGATGTTGTTGATTTTAGCAGCTTTACTGTTCCAGTGTCTATTAATTCTAAGTTATGCAATTTGGTGATCAGCATATTATTCTGTCTCTGAATCGATGGTGTGGGGTCTTTTGGTACGAATTTGTATTTTGGGTCCTCCAGCAATGTGGTCATCTTCTGGTCGTATTCGTCTTTGTACATTATTACGGTACGGTTTCCTTTATCAACCTGGAGGATTAAGATGTTTTGGTTCTCAGTAAAGAACTTGGTAGTGGTGATGGATGCGTGTTGACAAAAATTATAAAGCGGTTTTTTTTTGTAATAAAATTTTTATTCTGGCCTTTTTGCGTAAAAGCTTTACGTGGCCGATTGGCTTACATTTTTGTTACTTAAAATGTTTTGTTTTTGCTATTGGATCTCGTTGTCACCCTTTTTGTAGGGGGAGATGAGTTTCCATTTCCATCCAACGAGGATCGGGGGTCACTTCGTCCACGGCTTATCTCATCATCCATTGCTTCATCGTCGGTGTTGTGCTGTAGATGCGCCTTGTTGTACATTGGTTGCAGTTGCTGGTTGGTTGGAGGGTAAGTTGTTAACTGCAGCTGGTGTACTTTGTTCTATAGGGGATACTGATGGTTTCGTTGAAGGAGATGCTTCATTGTTGTTGGTGGTTGTCACAGGTGTACTGGGTTACTTGGGGTTGGTGTGAAGGAAACACCGTTGTCCTTTGGTGTGGTTGTCTCCTTGTCCAGTTTATCACATGGCTTACCGTAGTGAACAGCTTTTTGGCAATATTGACATGTGGCCATCTGATTGTCATAGGTAACAAGTGATTTGCACGGAATTCTTGTATCTTGACTAAAAATCACATAAGAAGGTATAGGCCTCTTCAAGTGTATACGTAATAAACGTACGTCATTTAGAATACCGGAGAAAAAGTTCTTCCACTTTTCTTTTTCGATACAGAGAATCTCTCCGTATTGGGACATAGTTTTGCGAATATAAGAATCGTTGACGCTTGAGGGAAGATCATGCACACGTACTTCTATAGCACTATCTTCCATATATACTGGAATGTTGTACTTAATGAATTGCATCCAACTCTTTATAAAACTGGATGTAAACAACATTATTCGTCCTATTGCATTGAAGTAAATGCACACGTTTAATGTCAAGATGCATTTGTTCCTTAAGCAAACCTTCAAGTTCACGTATCGAAGGTTGAATTTTGCACTGCTTCAAGTCAACAACAATTGTATTCTTTCGTGTCGGCGGTAGCTTTTGTTCGTTTGGTTCATTCATTTCGAGGTCGTTCTATTGTTCACTACACAATACTGTACTTGAATTCTTCCGTCCCGAACGTAAGCGGTTTTGTTATATCGACTGACTTAGATGCGATGTGAATACGAACTGTAAAAAGGCTGGTGGGTAATGTCAGAGACATAACTGGATGTCGTGAATACGAAAACAACTGACATGTTCCTTAATACTTCCGAATATCAATTAGTTGATCAATTGTATGAATTATGCAAGCATTCCCCTTTGCACATTTTTCGCAAAAACAAAGAAGGCTTTACTTTTTGTTGAGAGGTTTGTTTCTACCTGATTTTGTTTGTAGCCTTTTCACTAATGGGCGGTCCTAACGGCTATAAAAATAGCCGCATTCAGAATTTTAATGTTGATTATTTCATTTCGGATTTGCATAATTTATTGAAAGAAACTATCAATATGCTGAAGGGACTCGTTTCTAGCATCCAGATAGGTCAAATTGCGTAATTCTCTGCGACATTAAACCCTGGAACATTTTTCGCAAAAACAAAGAAGGCTTCACTTGATCTCGTTTACTGTGAGTTTCACACAGCGAAATGTGCATAAATCTAACCAAACTGTTCTAGATTTGCAGTAAACTGAGGATATTTCCCTACGATTTGCGAACAAAAAATCCTAATAGTTCTTTAGAAAACTTTTAGAGCCATTAGAACGACTGATTTTGTGCAATGCTCTCCACCGTTGTTTTTTCACTAATGCTAATGACTGGCAGCTATGACGTAATCGCTCTTGTCGAAAGCGAAACTAATTGTGCAGACGACACAAAACACATCTGCTCGCAGTGGCGATACAATCCAAACTAATTCAAGTTTTGTTGAGAGGCTTGTTTCTACCTGTTTTCGTTTGTAGCCTTTTCACTAATGGGCGGTCCTAACGGTTATAAAAATAGCCGCATACAGAATTTTAATGTCGATTATATCATGTCGGATTTGCATAATTTATTGAAAGAAACTATCAATATGCTGTAGAGATTCGTTTCCAGCATTCAGAAGAGTCAAATTGCCTAATTCTCTACGACATTAAACTCTGGAACATTTTTCGCGAAAAAAGGCTTCACTTCATCTCGATTACTGTGAATTTCACACAGCGAAAAGTGCACAAATCTAAGCAAACTGTTCTTGATTTGCAGTAAACTGAGGATATTTCCGTACGATTTGCGAACAACAAATCCTAATAGTTCTTTAGAAAACTTTTAGAGCCATTAGAACGGCTGATTTTGTGCAATGCTCTCCACCGTTGTTTTTTCCCAATGCTAATGACTGGCAGCTGTGACGTAATCGATCTTGTCGAAAGCGAAACTAATTGTGCAGACGACACAAAACACATCTGCTCGCAGTGGCGATACAATCCAAACTAATTCAAGTTTTGTTGAGAGGCTTGTTTCTACCTGTTTTCGTTTGTAGCCTTTTCACTAATGGGCGGTCCTAACGGTTATAAAAATAGCCGCATATAGAATTTTAATGTCGATTATATCATTTCGGATTTGCATAATTTATTGAATGAAACTATCAATATGCTGTAGAGATTCGTTTCCAGCATTCAGAAGAGTCAAATTGCGTAATTCTCTACGACATTAAACTCTGGAACATTTTTCGCGAAAAAAGGCTTCACTTCATATCGATTACTGTGAATTTCACACAGCGAAAAGTGCACAAATCTAAGCAAACTGTTCTTGATTTGCAGTAAACTGAGGATATTTCCCTACGATTTGCGAACAACAAATCCTAATAGTTCTTTAGAAAACTTTTAGAGCCATTAGAACGGCTGATTTTGTGCAATGCTCTCCACCGTTGTTTTTTTTCCAATGCTAATGACTGGCAGCTGTGACGTAATCGCTCTTGTCGAAAGTGAAACTAGCTGTGCAGACGACACAAAACACATCTGCTCGCAGTGGCGATACAATCCAAACTAATTCAAGTTTTGTTGAAAGGCTTGTTTCTACCTGTTTTCGTTTGTAGCCTTTTCACTAATGGGCGGTACTAACGGCTATAAAAATATCCGCATTCAGAATTTTAATGTTGATTATTTCATTTCGGATTTGCATAATTTATTGAAAGAAACTATCAATATGCTGTAGGGATTCGTTTCCAGCATTCAGAAGAGTCAAATTGCATAATTCTCCACGACATTAAACTCTTGAACATTTTTCGCGAAAAAAGGCTTCACTTGATCTCGATCACTGTGAATTTCACACAGCGAAAAGTGCACAAATCTAAGCAAACTGTTCTTGATTTGCAGTAAACTGAGGATATTTCCCTACGATTTGCGAACAACAAATACTAATAGTTCTTTAGAAAACTTTTAGAGCCATTAGAACGGCTGATTTTGTGCAATGCTCTCCACCGTTGTTTTTTTTCAATGCTAATGTCTGGCAGCTGTGACGTAATCGCTCTTGTCGAAAGCGAAACTAGCTGTGCAGACGACACAAAACACATCTGCTCGCAGTGGCGATACAATCCAAACTAATTCAAGTTTTGTTGAGAGGCTTGTTTCTACCTGTTTTCGTTTGTAGCCTTTTCACTAATGGGCGGTCCTAACGGCTATAAAAATATCCGCATTCAGAATTTTAATGTTGATTATTTCATTTCGGAATTGCATAATTTATTGAAAGCAACTATCAATATGCTGCAGGGATTCGTTTCCAGCATTCAGAAGAGTCAAATTGCGTAATTCTCTACGACATTAAACTCTGGAACATTTTTCGCGAAAAAAGGCTTCACTTGATCTCGATCACTGTGAATTTCACACAGCGAAAAGTGCACAAATCTAAGCAAACTGTTCTTCATTTGCAGTAAACTGAGGATATTTCCCTACGATTTGCGAACAACAAATACTAATAGTTCTTTAGAAAACTTTTAGAGCCATTAGAACGGCTGATTTTGTGCAATGCTCTCCACCGTTGTTTTTTTTCCAATGCTAATGACTGGCAGCTGTGACGTAATCGCTCTTGTCGAAAGCGAAACTAGCTGTGCAGACGACACAAAACACATCTGCTCGCAGTGGCGATAGAATCCAAACTGATTGAATTTTTTTTTTTTGCATAAATATCTGTTTATTAATCTTATTTTTGTGTATTACATCAACATTTTACAGTACAAGTGTTTTGACCCTTTGGCCTTTCATCTTTGTTGTTCATACGATTCGTTATTGATATTAGGTGTTTTAGTTACTCTTGTTTTACATACTAATGTTTAATCATAATATTTATTTTAATTTTTTATAAAATGTCTACCTACTTATAACTATCCCTAACCTAATACGTACAAATTTTGAATTATTTGTATTTCAGAGATTGAGCACCTCTCTTCAAATTTCGTGCAGTATTGTTCGAATTTTTGTTCTAGTATATCCAGTGAGGCAATCTCATGTACTTCACTAGTCCTTGTCCAAGGGGATAGATTTAGAATCATCTTTAAGATCTTACTTTGAATGCCTTGAAGCCTAAGTTTGTGTGTTCGTGCACAACCCCGCCAAACAGGGACTGCGTATTCAATTGCGGGGTAGATGATTTGTTTATAGACAGCCATCTGATTCTTCAGGCATAGTTTAGATGTTCTACAAATCAGCGGATACAGAGACCTAATGAGTATGCTTCATTTTTGAACGATTTTGTCAACATGTGACCTGAATATCAGATGTTTGTCAAAGGTGAGTCCTAGATAGATAACTTCATCGGACCATTGAATGACCTCATCACCGAATCGTATTCTGCATTAGTCTGATGGAACAAGTTTTGGAGATCTTGAATGTGTAAACAAGATGACCTGAGTTTTTGCTGCATTGATCCCAATTTTCCAGCTTGTAAAATATTCCGTTAAAGCGTCCAGACCTGTCTGTAGTTTAGTAGTGATTGAATGCTGGAAGGAGGATAGGGCTGCATCGATTTCCATCGGGGAATCTAGTGGAACATTGATATTAATAAGTTGGTCGGCGATTTGTTGAAAGTGGACCAAATCGGTGCGATAATAGTTCCTCCGTGGTTGAATAGGCACTGTTTCTGGTGAAGATCCCAACGTCAATATTACTGGAAAGTGGTCAGAAGAGAGCTCGTAGAAGACAACAGGAGAGCTGTCTATGGCGATGTTGCTGATGAATATATCCAAAATGGAATGAACTCCCGATCTGGAAAGTCGCGTTGGTTGATCCGGAGCGAAGATTTTGTATTGTCCAGCTTCGTAATCTTCGGCAAGTACGAATCCGTTTCGATTCTGTCTTCTGTTTCCCCACAGCTCATGCCGTGCGTTCAGGTCCCCAGCAATGATGAATTTGTTCTGTCGTCGAGTGAGCATAGCCAGATCTCGCTTCAATGATGCACACGTACCATCTCGAAGATTGGTTTGTTTGGGGCAGTACGCTGCAATGATGATGATGGGTCCCATCGTCGTTGTAATCTCAATTCCGATGGCTTCTATGAGTTGCAATTTAAAGGCTGACAGAAGCCTGTGCTGAATGGATCGTTTAATGGCAATGACAACTCCCCCTCCTATGGTAGTTGCCCTGTCGAGCCAGTGAATTCTGTAATTGGAAATAAAAATAGAAATTTTAGGTTTAAGATGAGTTTCAGTTAAAATAGCAATATCGGCATTCTTCTCTTGAAGAAAGTCGGACAATTCAGCAGTTTTGCTCCTGAGTGAGCAAGCATTCCAATTTACTATAACCAACTCATTATATTGCATATTCGATTATGAATTTGCCTAAGGCGTTGATTTGATCTAACCGCGTTCTGCAGTTTCGTAGTTTTGTTGTCATTGTTTCAAAAATGACGATCAGTTGTTCAGCAGAAAATAAATCACCAGAGTCATCCTTTGCTTGTGGTTGATTATTGCCCCATCCAGGAGGGATTTTTGAGGAAGATTCTTTTTGTGATCCAGCGGCTGAATCTTTTGGATTGCTGCGAGGAAGTGGCGGCAAATTCGGAATATCCCTCTTCGGTGGGAGCCGTGGGAAATTAACTTCATCCTTCTGTGGAACATTCTTGCGCGTTGATTGTTTGCGGGACGCCTGTTGTCGAATTTTTGTGAACTCAGCACGTTTGGGACACGATTTGCTAGTAGATGAATGGTCGCCATCACAGTTCACACATTTTACAGCGATGTCATCTAGTAGGCAATCGTTGGTATTGTGTGGTTCGGCACATTTCCCGCACCGACTTTTCATGTGGCAATTCCTCGCTCCATGGTCGTAGTTCAAACAGTTCGTGCACTGTGTGACATCCCGTTGTACCGGTTTATACTTTTGCCATTCGATGATTATGTGAAATAGCGATTTAATCGTTTTCAGTTGACTCATGGTGATGGAGCCCTTCTCCAGATGTATCAGGTACAGTTGATCTCTAAACTTTTTGTCCGTATTATGGCGCTTCATTTTAAATACCATCAAAGGCTTTAGTCCAGCCTCCGACAGTGCCTGCTTTAGTTCGGCTTCCATCATGTCGTGTAGTCCTCGAAGTACAACCTTCATAGGTTTGTTGGCGGCAATATCGTGTGTGAAGTATTCCGCTTTTATCTGCTTCAGATAGCATTCCACTCCTTTGTAGTGGTTCAAAGCCGGAACAGTTATTTTGTAGCCTTCAGTACATAAACGGATTGTTGCCTGTAGTCCTTTGCTGATCAGTGTGTTGAAATCCGAGCGTAGAGTTGGTGGGAAGCCATTCAGGTAGAAAGGCGGCATTTTTTCCTTCTTCTGCAGTTCCTCTTCGACATCTACTGGCAGATCAGCATATTGGTTTTTACTCAGCAAACGGTCGTTTACGCGTACATCACTTGGCTTCAGACGCTTAGCATCCTTTGGATCCTTCTCGGATCTATGGCGGTTTTTACCCATAGCTTGGATAGGTAGAATAAAAAATAAAACAAAATCGAAATTAGTCGTAGTAGGTTATTCGTCTATCCACATCGAGTGTTAGATGACGAATGATTGAATTTTTGCATTTTTTTTGCATAAATATCTGTTTATTAATCTTATTTTTGTGTATTACATCAACATTTTACAGTACAAGTGTTTTGACCCTTTGGCCTTTCATCTTTGTTGTTCATACGATTCGTTATTAATAATAGGTGTTTTAGTTACTCTTGTTTTACATACTAATGTTTAGTCATAATATTTATTTTAATTATTAATAAAATATCTACCTACTTATAACTATCCCTAACCTAATACGTACAAATTTTGAATTATTTGTATTTCAGAGATTGAGCACCTCTCTTCAAATTTCGTGCAGTATTGTTCGAATTTTTGTTCTAGTATATCCAGTGAGGCCATCTCATGTACTTCACTAGTCCTTGTCCAAGGGGGTAGATTTAGAATCATCTTTAAGATCTTACTTTGAATGCGCTGAAGCCTAAGTTTGTGTGTTCGTGCACAGCCCGCCAAACAGGGACTGCGTATTCAATTGCGGGGTAGATGATTTGTTTATAGACAGCCATCTGATTCTTCAGGCACAGTCTAGATGTTCTACAAATCAGCGGATACAGAGACCTAATGAGTATGCTGCATTTTTGAACGATTTTGTCAACATGTGACTTGAATATCAGATGTCTGTCAAAGGTGAGTCCTAGATAGATAACTTCATCGGACCATTGGATGACCTCATCACCGAATCGTATTCTGCATTCGTCTGATGGAACAAGTTTTGGAGATCTTGAATGTGGAAACAAGATGACCTGAGTTTTTGCTGCATTGATCACAATTTTCCAGCTTGTAAAATATTCCGTTAAAGCATCCAGACCTGTCTGTAGTTTATTCTTCAGAGCATTAATAACACGACCTTTGTAAAGGATGGCAGTATCATCAGCAAATTGTGACAGAACACCACCACCCGGAAGAGGTGGGATGTCTGATGTAAAAATGTTGTATAGGATGGGACCTAGGATACTTCCTTGGGGTACACCAGCAGGAATAGTAAATCTTTCTGAAAGTGCATTATTCAGAGAAACCTGGAATGCTCTATCTGCAAGATAATTTTTGATAATTTTAATAAGATACATGGAAAAATTATACCTATGCAATTTAAACACCAGGCCATCGTGCCACACATTATCGAATGCCTTTTCAATATCCAATATTGCCATGGCAGTCGTTTTGGACACTGATTTGTTTTGTTGGATGACGTTGTTAACCCTTGTAAGTTGGTGGATGGTGGATCTTCCTTTCCGGAACCCAAACTGTTCTTCCAGAAATATATCCTGTTCATCTGCGAAAGCAAGAATTCGCCTCTGTATTGACTTTTCAAACAGCTTGGATAGGGCAGAGAGTAAGCTGATGGGCCGATAGCTCTTGGAAAAGGAAGGATCTTTCCCCGGTTTCAAAACTGGGATAACTTTAGCTAACTTCCACTTTGAAGGGAAGTAACCAAGCTCCCAGCACCTGTTGAAAATTTTAGCTAAGAAGACAAATGAGCGAATACTCAAATGTTTCAGCTCAATGTTGAATGTGTTGTCGAAACCGGGGGCCTTCATATTTTTGGATTTTTTCACAATAGCCATCAGCTCATTCGCAGTGACTCTACTTTCCTCAGGAACTAAGCTGTCTGATTGGTCAACCTCAGCTACTCTATCTGCAACGGTTCTTTCATGTGGACTAACAATGTTGAGTCCTAAATTGTGAGAACACACAAACTGCTGGCCTAGCGCATTTGCCTTCTCTACTGGTGTGATTACAGGTATTCCTTCAGATGCGTCCTGGAGTGGCAGCAAAGGAGGAATAGGCTTCGGTTTTTTCTTAAGCACCTTCGTTAAGGACCAGAAGGGCTTTGAATGTGGGAGAATTTCTCGAAGCTTTTGCTGGAAGTTCCTGTTGCGAAGCTCAGATATCCTTTCCTGGATTATCCTAGTTAAGTAGTTATAAGAAGTCTTCCTATCTAGGATGCCAGTTCGTTGATACTGCCTTCGGTAGATATTTCGAAGTCGAATGAGTTTCTTGGTGACACTGTCGATTTGAAGAGAGGAACTCGGCATATGTTGTACTGGAACCGTCCTATCACGAGCGACTGTGATTGAATGCTGGAAGAAGATAGGGCCGCATCGATTTCCATCGGGGAATCAAGTGGCAGATCGATATTAATATGTTGGTCGGCGATTTGTTGAAATTGGACCCAATCGGTGCGATAATAGTTCCTCCGAGGTTGAATAGGCACTGTTTCTGGTGAAGATCCCAACGTCAATATTACTGGAAAGTGGTCGGAAGAGAGCTCGTTGAAGACAACCGGAGAGCTGTCTACGGCGATGTTGCTGATGAATATATCCAAAATGGAATGAACTCCCGATCTGGAAAGTCGCGTTGGTTGATCCGGAGCGAGGATGTTGTATTGTCCAGCTTCGTAATCTTCGGCAAGTACGAATCCGTTTCGATTCTGTCTTCTGTTTCCCCACAGCTCATGCCGTGCGTTCAGGTCCCCAGCAATGATGAATTTGTTCTGTCGTCGAGTGAGCATAGCCAGATCTCGCTTAAATGATGCACACGTACCATCTCGAAGATTGGTTTGTTTGGGGCAGTACGCTGCAATGATGATGATGGGTCCCATCGTCGTTGTAATCTCAATTCCGATGGCTTCTATTAGTTGCAATTTAAAGGCTGACAGAAGCCTGTGCTGAATGGATCGTTTAACGGCAATGGCAACTCCCCCTCCTCTGGTAGTTGTCCTGTCGAGCCTGTGAATCCTGTAATTGGAAATAAAAATAGAAATTTCAGGTTTAAGATGAGTTTCAGTTAAAATAGCAATATCGGCATTCTTCTCTTGAAGAAAGTCGGATAACTCAGCAGTTTTGCTCCTGAGTGAGCAAGCATTCCAATTTACTATAACCAACTCATTATATTGCATATTCGATGATGAATTTGCCTAAAGCGTTGATTTGATCTAACCGCGTTCTGCAGTTTCGTAGTTTTGTAGTCATTGTTTCAAAAATGACGATCAGTTGTTCAGCAGAGAATAAATCACCAGAGTCATCCTTTGCTTGTGGTTGATTATTGCCCCATCCAGGAGGGATTTTTGAGGAAGATTCTTTTTGTGATCCAGCGGCTGAATCTTTTGGATTGCTGCGAGGAAGTGGCGGCAAATTCGGAATATCCCTCTTCGGTGGGAGCCGTGGGAAATTAACTTCATCCTTCTTGATTGAATTTTTGTTAAGAGATTTCCTTTTATGTGATTTCGTTTGTAGCTTTTTCACTAATTGGTGGTCCAAACGGCTATAAAAATAGCCGCATACAGAATTTTAATGTCGATTATTTAATTTCGGATTTGCATAATTCATTGAAAGTAACTATCAATATGTTGTAGGGATTCGTTTCTAGCATTCACAAGGACCAAATTGAGGAACTCACTGCGATATTCACCACTTTTCGGAACATTTTTCCCGGACGATTTGTTGTACAGCAGCAGATATTTTGTTCTCTTCCTTAGAACCCGTTCTGATTGGCTGGTGTTGACATTGATCAAATGAGACAGGTTTTTCAATAGTGTACTATTGAAATACTTCAATGCTTTTGCTATACTCGTTTAAATTGAAAAATTTCGATTCTAATGGTAGTTAGATTATATAAATCCTTTCACAGATCACTGAGCTATGAGCTTTAGAAATACGAGAAAGGCAAACGCGCCTTATGAATTATCCTCTTTGATACTCGTTTATACCAAACATTTCAGAAAAGTTTATTTTTGAATTATTTGAGACTATGTCACAAAACTGAAAATTTTATCATAAAATTGTGATCATATTTCCGATGGCATGTCGCAAGAATTATGTTGATTCATTAGATACAACAATAGATATTCACGATCAAAAACTTATCACTCTCTCAGAGGGTAAATTTTGAAAAGGCACCCCATAGTAAAGTAAGTCGTATTCACGACAAAAAGCGGGGTTTGATAGTGGTTGTATTTTGATTTAGAAATATAGTTCTGAGTTTGTGTTGCAATTTGACATCTGTTACGATCCTGGAGTGTACTATTTGGAGAAAGCCGTAGTATGGATTCGATATCAGCTAGCATGTGGTATTATGAAACTTCGGTGATATTTGTAACTGGTAGGGTGAATTTAGGTCCGAGGCTGAACAGTGTCATAGTGTCTGATGGAATTGTTACTGTGGTGGCATTGAGTATTGCTTTATGGTTGAACGTAGACGCACCAGTGCCGTAGTTGTTCAAATTTAATTGGTTAGTCGTTGACTTTGTTGATGGGGCGCCTGGATTTCCGTGGTACAGGGGCGCATTGCAATTGACTGAAGTTAGATTTTTTTTACGGGGTTAGCTGTTTCTTCATCTTCGTATTTTTGTATACAACAGTTATATAGTTCTAGTATCAGACTTATTTGTTGCGAGCGAGGCGCCGTATTTTCCTCAACAACTCATCGTTAACTCTTTTGTAAGTTTCCTGAAGCTCTACAATCAACCATGAAAACTCATTTGCAACAGACATAAGTGTTATCATAATCTGAATGTTAATTGTTAAATGTTCTAAGTACCCAGGTGTTGAGATTTCCACTTTCTGTATTTATTATTCTTTCAAATAATAGTTCCGATTGTATGATTTTGAAATAGAGTTCAAAATCTGCTTCTCCAAAACTGCACAGAAAGAAATTATGAATTTTACAGGAGGAGTTGTGGAGGATGTACTGAAACCAATTGCCAATTGCACTAAACTTGTGCTACACTTTTTGCACCGATACCACTTCACAGTTTGGAAGAAACCTGTAAAATTGAATTGAATCAGATGTAACAAAAAGTATCTATCAGAAATTACAAAAATTTACATGTGATTTGAAAAAAAAATGATGCAAGAAATTATCGAAATAAAGATAAGTTCGATTGATAACAACTGGATTTGAACCAAGAACCATTTGGTTACAGAGCGTCAGTCTATTCATTGAGCCACAGAAGCACGTATCTGCTAGTCGGGTAAATCGTATATATAAATTCATACTTTAATAAGATTTTTTGAAATTTATGTTATATTAAAAAATTGTGTCTAATGCAGATTTCCGTTTTCACTGTTTTTGTAAGCATTAAGATTCCATTTTATTAACACAGAAAAAAATGTAAATTTTACAGGTGGCACAATTCTACAAACGATACGATTCATAACAACTTAATATGTCAATTGACGCAATATTCCACTCGAGCAGAATTTTACTAGCTCCTAATGTAATTTGCACTTGGCTACCAAGTGACGCTATATGCGTTTAGAGGTATCAATTATTCACTAAGTAGATATGTGCTTCTGTGGCCCAGTCGATTAACTGGAGCGCTTTGAGGTCTGATGCTTCTTTTGTTCAAGTCTCGCGCAGTTTCTATCAATATTTTGTATTTTATTTCATTCGTTTTCAAGCCATGTAATTTTCATATCACACAATTCTATATGTTCTTGCATGACGCTCCATTTATGTGCATCTTATAAGATGTAAAATCACAAGATTTTTTTGAACTGAGAAATTTTCAGATATTTTTACAGTATAAATTGTCAAATGACGCAAAAATTGACGTAATTTGAGCTTGGTTAGCAAGTGGAACTATTTGTATGAACCATTTACTCATCAGCGGCTTGGGTGACTCAGTCAACTAACGGACATACTTTGCCATTTAATGATTCTTGGTTGAAGTTACCATTGTTTGCTCTATGAGTGTTTTATTTTTTGTTCATATCGTTGAATTTCATGCCATATAATTTTCAACACTCACAACATTGCATGTTTTTCTCGTAAGTTTGCGTGAAGCATCAAATAGTGCATGTTTTGATAATTCTGTGAAAAACTATTTCAGTCTTAGTTTGTTTAAAATTGTAGATTGAAGACGGCATTCATTCCTAGCAGCTGTCCCGGATTGTTCTTCACTGTATCAAGCATATGTATCAATTCCACGGTTCATGGCCCAAAATCTTTTTGTAAGGAATTACAACTGGCATTTTTCCGCGCTTGACAAGTTGTTATTCATAAAATCCAAGATGACGGCTTTTGGTTTGTGGATATTCTATCAACTCGCTATACAATTAGTGTTTTCGAAACAGGTTTGACAAGTAAGTTATTGTAATTAATGTCATATTATTCTCATGTGGTCTGCCGTAAAATTTTACTGTTACAATTATGCAAGTGACGCATTGAAAGTTGGCAAATCAACTAGTACGTGTGATTGTCGATATTCAGATATGTAGAAAAAGCATGTCAGTTTTATTCGTATTTACGTCATCCAGTTATGTCTGACGTTACCCACCAATTTTGTCGTGAATACGACTTACTTTACTATGGGGTGCCTTTTCAAAATTAGCCATATGGAAGAATGGGCAGAACTTAATCGCGAATATCTCGACTTGTATTAATGGTAGCAACATAATTCTTTCACCATTTCATCAAAAATATGATCAGGAATTCAGGATAATATTTTGAACAGTGTGCGATAACCACAAACAACTCAAAAATTAAGTTTTCTTAAAATTTGAAAACAACGCGGAAAACTTTTTACTTTCGCTTGGGTTTTTCGCGCAAGGACGACGATTTTGAGATAGTCAGGCACATATCTTCAACTGAATGCGTATAAAAGGGGAACCGTGGTCGAAAATCGATCATTTCTTTTCGTGCGTTCGATGGAAGCAGACGTCGTGGGAGTGGAATCATCAACCAGCAGCGAGAGAGAATGCACCTTCTGCGTGGTTAATAAAAACCTCAAACGCTCAGGTCGCATCTCTCATTCGCTTGCTGGCCATCGAGGCGCGAGGACCAGCCAGCAGCAGCAGCGGGAGTTAAATTTTCACCAGCAGCGAGAGAGAATGCACCTTCTGCGTGGTTAATAAAAACCTCAAACGCTCAGGTCGCATCTCTCATTCGCTTGCTGGCCATCGAGGCGCGAGGACCAGCCAGCAGCAGCAGCGAGAGTTAAACTTTTCACCAGCAGCGAGAGAGAATGCACCTTCTGCGTGGTTAATAAAAACCTCAAACGCTCAGGTCGCATCTCTCATTCGCTTGCTGGCCATCGAGGCGAGAGGACCAGCCAGCGGCAGCAGCGGGAGTTAAACTTTCCACCAGCAGCGAGAGAGAATGCACCTTCTGCGTGGTTAATAAAAACCTCAAACGCTCAGGTCGCATCTCTCATTCGCTTGCTGGCCATCGAGGCGAGAGGACCAGCCAGCGGCAGCAGCGGGAGTTAAACTTTCCACCAGCAGCGAGAGAGAATGCACCTTCTGCGTGGTTAATAAAAACCTCAAACGCTCAGGTCGCATCTCTCATTCGCTTGCTGGCCATCGAGGCGAGAGGACCAGCCAGCGGTAGCAGCGGGAGTTAAACTTTCCACCAGCAGCGAGAGACAATGCACCTTCTGCGTGGTTAATAAAAACCTCAAACGCTCAGGTCGCATCTCTCATTCGCTTGCTGGCCATCGAGGCGCGAGGACCAGCCAGCGGCAGCAGCGGGAGTTAAACTTTCCACCAGCAGCGAGAGAGAATGCACCTTCTGCGTGGTTAATAAAAACCTCAAACGCTCAGGTCGCATCTCTCATTCGCTTGCTGGCCATCAAGGCGAGAACCAGCAGCGACTGAAACTGGAGTCTGAGTCTGTTATTGGATCTAAATTTAGGTCTTGAACTCAGGGTCCAGTTCTCTATTCCAGACTTCTATTCGGTTCTTCTTAAAACCATAATAATACTCCTAAAGAATTATGCGGAATTTACTTTACTGTACCTCTATCCAACCCATTTTTGTCGTGAATACGACTTACTTTACTAAGGGGTGCCTTTTCAAAATTTACCCTCTGAGAGAGTGATAAGTTTTTGATCGTGAATATCTATTGTTGTATCTAATGAATCAACATAATTCTTGCGACATGCCGACATGGAAATATGATCACAATTTTATGATAAAATTTTCAGTTTTGTGACATAGTCTCAAATAATTCAAATTTAAACTTTTCTGAAATGTTTGGTATAAAAGAGTATCAAAAAGATAATTCATAAGGCGCGTTTGCCTTTCTCGTATTTTTAAAGCTCATAGCTCAGTGATCTGTGAAAGGATTTATATAATCTAACTACCAATAGAATCGAAATTTTTCAATTTAAACGTGTATAGCAAAAGCATTGAAGTATTTCAATAGTACTATTGAAAAATCTGTCTCATTTGATCCATGTCAACACCATGTCAGAACGCGTGCTGAAGAAGAGAACAAAATATCTGCTGCTGTACAACAAATCGTCCGGGAAAAATGTTCCGAAAAGTGGTGAATATCGCAGTGAGTTCCTCAATTTGGTCCTTGTGAATGCTAGAAACGAATCCCTACAGCATATTGATAGTTTCTTTCAATAAATTATGCAAATCCGAAATGAAATAATCGGCAATAAAATTCTGTATGCTGCTATTTTTATAGCCGTTAGGACCGCCCATTAGTGAAAAAGCTACAAACGAAATCACATAAAAGGAAATCTCTTAACAAAAATTCAATCAGTTTGGATTCAATCGCCACTGCGAGCAGATGTGTTTTGTGTCGTCTGCACAGCTAGTTTCGCTTTCGACAAGAGCGATTACGTCACAGCTGCCAGTCATTAGCATTGGGAAAAAAACAACGGTGGAGAGCATTGCACAATATCAGCCGTTCTAATGGCTCTAAAATTTTTCTAAAGAACTATTAGGATTTGTTGTTCGCAAATCGTAGGGAAATATCCACAGTTTACTGCAAATCAAGAACAGTTTGCTTAGATTTGTGCACTTTTCGCTGTGTGAAATTCACAGTAATCGAGATCAAGTGAAGCTTTCTTTGTTTTTGCGAAAAATGTGAAAAAGGGGAATGCGTGCATAATTCATACAATTGATATTCGGAAGTGTTAAGGAACATGTCAGTTGTTTTCGTATTCACGACATCCAGTTATGTCTCTGACATTACCCACCCGCCTTTTTTCTGCTAAAAATCAAAGACACTATTCTGGCTTACTGGCTTTCCCCTAACGGAGACGATGATTTTGAAAGAACGGGGGATATATAAGCTGGAAAGAATTGGTCAATCAATGCAGAAGCGAAACTGTGGAAGCTGTGATCAATTGTTATTAACTCGATGAAACTTTTTGCTATGTCGTTCTCGCCTAAGATATCTGCTACTACCCCAGATAAATCTTGCGTGCTTAAGATTAATTTCTAATTTAAATAAGATGATCTTGGTTAATCTGACATAACTGTTTACAAATTGAAAATGATGGTAGTTTATACCGAAGGAAGCTTTTGATTTTATTCAAGTTTGAAAAAAAGAAACTTGACAGAATCTTCTAGTCATGTTTTTAAAAATATAACTAATATGAAAAAGGCATCATTACACCATTAGGTTTTTCTTTTTCACATATTACCTTGAAACTCCGAAATTCGGTTCCTGATGAAATTAAATAACAAGCTATGGGACCATAAGATCTTTCATTTGAATCTAAGTTAGTGAAAATCGGTTCGGCCACCTCTGAAAAAGTGATTGCGGTGATGGCGATACCAAAAACCTGTTTTAATCCACCTACTGGTGTAATTATGCCTTTCTCATACCAATCATACTATCATATATAATACTGTAGTATTCTTCGAAATAAGTTTCATCGATTCTTGAAAGAATAACCGAAATCGGTTTGTTTGCAAGTCTACTGATAAAAACTATCAATTGGAGAAAATTTGAGGTGGAATTAGAAAATTTTAACGGGTTTTCGCCCTTTTTTCAGTGATGGTATAAAATTTTTAATCCACTTTACCCTTTATCCGGATCCGGAAGTCTTCTTGGTTAGGAAATTTATCAGAAATAAAAGATTAAAGAACGCAACAGCTGTTTCAACGAATTGTATTTAGCCATGAACTAACAAAACCTGCAAATTGATTTTGCGTATTTTTGCACTGTCACTTTCAAATAAAATATTCGTGGAAATTGAAACATTTAACACTTATCACCCTATTATCCCGAAATCCGTTGTTAGATTCAGATAAAATTCAATTGAAATTTCAGTTTAACTGTTATAATACTTGAATTGAAATTTATGCAAATTAGCCAAGCAATTATTGGGGAAAATTTGTCAAATATTTTGACACACACCTACACGAACATTTTGCCATATAGACTAATTCAAATGATATAGGGCAGTTGAACCAATAGTCGTCTCATCTTCAGCACACATATGATGCATTCGGAGCCAATATCTTCGCCGAAGCAGCCCTAACAATCAAAATTAGTGTGAAAATGAACTATACTTCTGTTATGAAAACGTGAAAATCGGAGCAGAATGCATATATTTTCTTCTTATTCTTTGAACCAATGCACAGTAGGGAAGAATGGATCAAAAACGCTTCGACTTTTTGGAGGCAGATGACCACAAAGCATTTTTTGGTGTAAAATGGTCAGTAAAATCGATTCTACGTACTTAGAAGGACCGCACGAAATGCTATCATGTTCATTTTACCACAAGGTCCCTTTTGTCGCCGACTAAAAGGCCCCTTTTACAAATTTCCCCTCTGAGAGAGTAATAAGTTTTTGATCGTGAGTATCTCTTGTTGTATCTAACGTATGAACATAATTTTTACTACATGCCATCAGAAATATCATCATCAATTTATGATAACATTTTCAGTTGTATGACATAATAACAAATAATTCAAAATTAAAGTGTTCTGAAATTTTTGGTATAAACGAAAGAAAAGTCATGACGTTTTTCTCGTACCTGGGTAGGTATAAAACGTTCATACTTGATATATTTCGTTCAGCTCAGGTTCAAGTATCAAGAATTCAGTTCGATATTTCATCAATTGCGTTCAGTATTTAATCCCTTCAAAGAAGATCGATTGCGTCATCCTGCTGCTTATCGTTTGTATTTTAACAAAATAAGTGGAAAACGATGGGGAACATTACGCAAAATCAGCCCTTCTAATGGATTTAAATATTATCTAAAGAACTATTAGAAATACTTATCTGTTGAAATATCTATGCAAATCAGAAGTGAATATAACCAGTTTAGTGAAGGTTTACAGTTTAATTGATTCTAATTGATAAATTTTCGCATTTTTTCTCGACTTTTTTATTTTGATTTTGGTAGCGTCAGATGTTTTAATGTTCATTATATTTGCATTGATATAAATTTCAAAATTTTTCGTATTGAATAAAAAAGTTTAACGTATACGTCCTCCTTTTTTATCATGAAGAACTATATAAATTATTTCATAATATTGAACTGTATGTCAGAACGTTTGATGTAACTAATCCGTACTTGAGTGCAGTGCATCGTTTCAAACTCTAGTAAAGAAGGAGAAAGTGATATTCGGGAGTGTACCAGTTTAATTCCTATTCAAGTCATCCAGTTATGTCTCTGACATTACCCACCCTTCTTTTTGTACTGGATTGTAATAAAGTTTAACTATAGAACAAATCATAGAAGAAGTTTCAGAAGACCGAATAGAATGTTTCTGATGTAAAAAGGTCTGACAAATCATTGGCATATAGTTTTAATGACAGCAGGAAACTCGTTGTACCATTTTAATCTACAATCCAGAAGCAGATCTAATACGATCTATCAATATTTGTTCACATTACTTAGGAAACTGCAGAAATTCAAGTACATACAATAGGATTGGTTGTACTAGCCCTTTTAATCCGTTTTACATCAATTTATTTCATAAATCGTATCATTGGTTAAAATTTCTATCGCATTCCGAAAGGAGGCTTATTGCGGTTGATTAAAATTATATCAGTCAATAAAAAAGAAGAACTAGAAAGAACTAAAAATTAAAATCATGTTATACCGTTTCACACCAATGTTGATAGGATAAATTGGAGTAACACGGTATAACATGATTCGTGCGGTCATTGAATCTATTCGTAATCTACTTTTTATGGTATTCTTCACAATATCAGTAGGTTTTGATCAACCGCAGTAAGCCTTCTTTTGAAATGTGAAAGAAAATTTAATTAATGGTACGATTTATGGAATTAATTGGAGTAAAACGGGCTAAACGAAATAGTATTGTTATTCCCATTGTATGTACTTGGATCACTGAAGTTTTCTAAGTAATATGGACTACTATGGCTAGGTCGCATTGATTCTGCTTCAGGATCGTAAATCAGAATTGAACTTAAAATTAAGTTTGAAGGAAAATTGGGATAGAACGATGTTGCACGATTCATGGGATCATGGAAACTACCTGTTAATTAATTTGTAGGGCTATGTGCGTAACATCGAACTATCTTGGTTTAACATAATTGATCGATGAAAATGATTTGGAGTAAGACAGAAAACAGTTTTTTTGCAATCGTTCTGACAAACAGCAATCTGTTTATAGAACTAATAAAAATGTCAGAAGTCATTAGTCGAATACATTTTTCAGGGTTTTACAGTTAGTGAGGTAGGAAAAAAGAAAAGGTTTGCAGATTGGTATGTAAATTTGCAATTTCGTTTGTTACCAGACTTTGCAAATAAGCCGACTTTTTTGCAGATTTTCGAAATTTTTATAAGCAATCGTCCATTTTAATGACTTTTGCTATTACTGTAGGGTTTTCGTTCGGTTTTTTCGTCATACTTCTAAATATTGAGGTCGCATAGGACCATTTCTAATACGCAGACGCCTAAAATTTCACCTGGCATCGCTGCCAGAAAATTGGACAGTTTTTTTAACCCGTTCGCTTTCTGTTGTATTAAAATTAACTAGCATTAGAGCCAAAAGAAAAATTAATCGGCTGTTGGATTGAGGCCAATTGAATTTTCAACTGGTAAACTTCCTTAGCGACAATTGTTATTTCATTGTTCATCGAAAGCATCAACAAATGTATATCTGTCAAAGACGACCAACTTTTTAGAGTAGACAAATAGCACAATCGATTAAAGCACGAGGTTTTGAAAACCAAGGCGTCGATTAATACAAAGTATACATGAAAAGGTAACATACTAAGCACAAAATAATCATTATGTACGATTCAGACGATCCGTCTTCTTTTGTCACAGTCTATCTCCGTCACCGGCACCATCAACATTAATTACATGCATTCTTATGGAGCCATTCACACGTAACGTCACGGAACGTCTTGACGGACGGAGCGTGTGAACGTTCCGGTAAAGAAAGTATTAAACTAATTTTGACGGAAGCTGACGTTTCGGTGACGATGACGGAAGGAGGCGGATCGTCTGAATCGTACATTATGTCAAATCAATAGCACACGCCGTAATCATACGCATTATCAATATGAATTAATTATGACTGAAGTTTTCTTAATAATAAAAAAAAAATTAGTTGTTGTAACGGTCAATTTAAAAAATATTTTTTTCTGGCTTGTGGTCTCGAAGGGGTTGAATAGATGCGAATGACAGTTTCGCTATCTTTGCGGCATTTTGTCGCTATCTTATCGCATCGCAATCTTTTCTAGCCGACAGTGAAAATCACTATATCATTGAAATAAATCATCGCGTCCTCAAGTGGCTATCATAGTCTATAACGCTAAAAGTGTTAAGATGTTCAGATATCCGGGAGATCGTAGTTCGAAACCGGTTATGGAAACCATCATACATTTATTTTCGTTGTTGCGAATAAAATCACTAAAATGTAAATTCCCGATGATGTTTTGCCCATTCTATTTTTAGCCTTTGTTCGCGGTGTTTTCAGTAATGTCAGAGCAGATCAGTAACTGATTATGCTTTTCAATTTTGTTATTTGGCAGTAAAATTAAACTGAGAATAAGTTTTGTTATCAACTAGAGAAATTTCATATCTCTGTTCGATTTCAGTATGTTTTTCGATATTATAGGAATATTTTTCTGCTTCCGATTTTGATTTTTTAACTTTTAAGACGACCAATACTAAGCAAATTGAGTAACCGATAAATACGAATATCACATCAAATTCAGAAGAAAATGTTTATTTTTGCGCTTAGTGGATAGCTTTTTAAGAAAATAAATTCCATTTATTTCTACAATATTAAAAATTTCCTAACTATTTCCCACTAATGTCACGAAATAGTAACAGACACTGATACTAATAGTGGGAGGAAAGTGCGGTGCTATCTCTGTTGTACTAGTACAGGTGAATCATTTTACATCTTACAGATAACTCATTTTGCTAAGTTACATTTAAATAAATGGTAGATTGGAATGTTTATATTTATATATATTCTTATACTTTCAGCTACGTTTAGCTTCCATCGGTTAGATGATAAACATATAATTTTAATGGAATGATAACCTTATCTAATTTCTCCGAAGTGCCCTTTGTTTATATGATCCGGATTTTTTCAAAGTATCTCTATGGTCTTATGTAGATCCTAGTACTATTCTTACTTTTTAGTTTTGTTTTGGGCAGATGTTTAATATCATGGCTGAAATCTATTGAAACTATTTTTAATTTTTCTGATGGTTGGGTTGAAGTAGTAAGTGATTGTTTTTCAACAGTATTTCTTTTTATCAAAAATTGTTTGAATTCATTGCTCCGAATATTAATTGAGCTTTCCAATATCGAGAATGTATTTTTTCTCGTTTCTTACCGCATTTTCTCCATGAGCTAGGTTATGCATTCAATGAATCATGGTGAAAAGCTGCCATTTTATGCTGATGAGAATGATTAGAAGTATAACGTACACTGAAAATCATTTCTACCTATTTTTTGAGGTGAAATCACTCATTGTCGAGCTCTTCTATAAGCTACCCAAAATTAGGTCGTTATCTACTCAAACTTTGAGTTGATGGGTAAAAATGGGTAGCGTGCTTTGTTATGACATAACATTTGTACTAAACTTACAGTTACCTAAATTTTGAGGTCATCACTCGTTACCCAAAATTGGGGAGATGCACTTTAGTTGATTTTGGGTAGATTTTGACCCAAAATTAGGTAGCGGCTGGTAAGAGTGTATAATACTTTCCGTATTAGTTAGCTTTCTATATATCAAAATGGATAAGTTTTCCGTCTTCCTCGTGATGAAAATGTCTAAGAAGTCTGCTGTTATTTGCTTCTTCACAAGTGAATTTAATGCTTTTGTTCATGTTATCGAATGGTGAACTACCTCACTATGTATTGAGTTTTCATAAAGTCTCATGTCAGAAGCATATAAGAAATTGGAAAATACTAATGTAACCCCCATCAGTTGAATTCATGTGGTAATTATTTCTACTATACCGACCTTCCACTATACAAGGCTGAGTTTAAAGAAAAGATGCCAGTATTTATAATAATTCATCTCGTTCAAAATTATTGAAATTCATCATTTCTTATTCAAAACTTCATTATTGTCAAATTTTTCAAGAAAGTCAACTTAAAACTCTTAAAAGCTATTAATGAAGGTTACAAACAGTTATAAATGTTAGTATATTTTATGTTTGAATATAATAACTGTTAGAAAAATTGTTGTTATGGCAGCACTGCTCAAAGCTGACTTGTTCATTGCTTCCTCCCGAGATTCTATTTATATAACTCCCAAACAAAGAAATAATCCATTTATGCTTTCGAAAGCTTTGTAGTATTAGGTAAAAAAAAATTCGTTTTGCACCCTGATGTCAATTCTGAGGCACTCCTTACTTATGCTATTTATTTAGCTTGAAAATAAATAATGATTTGCGCCCTCAGTAGAATTATATAAAGTATTTAAAAAGGTTTTCACCATACGCCCGGAATAAGTTTTAAGAGCACCCTTTTCAGTTTTCCTACCGTGATTCTGCGCCCTTAAAACATTCCTAAAGCATCCTTCCAAATTAAGCGCACAAGATATTTTTTGCTTGAAAATAGATAGTGATTTGCGCCCTCAGTTGGATCATTTGATGAATTTTAAAATACTTCCACCCTGCACCCTGGAATCGGGGCTACCACGTTTGGCATAAAGCCGTTTTGCATAATACCGTTTGGCATAACGCTGTTTGGCATAATGGTCATTTGGCATAATGGTCATTTGGCATAACAGTCATTTGGCATAACAGATGAACATGCTGCTTAATAGAAATTGTTCTAATTTAGTGCAATTTGGAAAGGTCTAATGCGGCTACGCCGCATCGTTTTTAATGACCTGCTGTCCGACCTCGCTGCCGCTCGTTCGGACTTAACTAAGGGATAGCTCCTAGCTTTGGGTAATCCGGGCAAACGCCCGCAACTAGACAGAGGTGATTTCTGCGGGGGCGCTGCCCCCCCGCAGTGGCCGGCGCTTCCGACGGCGGGTCGCCGGCGCACTCGCGGCCTTCGGCCGTCTCGACCTGAATCATCTATGACGAACAGAATATTGTGCTAGCACTAAGTGAGTTGCTTGTATAAAATGATAGTGTGCTATTTACTGCAGAATTTTAAAAATAAAAAAATAATAATGCTATTCCACCTAATATTATCGAAGTTTTTGGACCGGATATAAAATTCACCTATTTCGTTCGAGTTTTCCTTGCACAACATCAATAGATCGAAACACAAAATGGCATTATGCAAATGGGATTATGCCAAATGACCATTATGCCAAAAGACCATTATGCCAAAAAACTGTTATGCCAAATAACCATTATGCCAAACAGCGTTGTGCCAAACGGTATTATGCCAAATGACCTTATGCCAAACGGGCCGCCCCCCTGGAATCATTCCTAAAACGTCCTTCCAAATTATCTTTACAAGATGTTATTTATTTAGCGTGAAAACAAATAAAAACTTGCGCCCTCACTAGGATTATTTAATGTGTTTAAAAATACTTTCATCCTTCACTCCTTCATTTCCCTATCGTGATTCTGCGCCTTGGAATAATTCCTGAGGTGCCCTTCCAAATTATCTTTACAAGATGTTATGTATTAAGCTTGAAAATAAGTAATAAGTTGCGCCCTCAATTAAATCAATTAATGTTTACAAAAGTGCTTTCATTCTGCGCCCTGTAATCTATTGTATAGGTCGCCCTTTTCCCATTTCCTGCGCCCTGGAACTATTACTAAGACAATCTTCCAAATGATCCTTACAATATGTTATTTTTTAGCTTGAAAATAAGTAATAATTTGTGCCCCCTTCTTACGATTATTTAATGTATTTAAACTAATTTCATCCTGCACCCTGGACTTAATTATATGGGCGCCTTTTTCAATTCACTTACCATGATTCTGCGCCCTAGAATCATTCCTAGTGCGCCCTTCCAAATTGTCCTTACAAGATGTTATTTATTAAGCTTGAAATCATAAAATCTTTCGCCCTCACTGGGATCATTTTATGTATTCAAAAATACTCTCATTATGCGCTCTGAAATCTATTTCCATTTTCCTGTCGTGATTCTGTGCCCTGGAACTATTCCTAAGGCGCCCATCCAAATTATCCTTACAAGATTTTTTTAGCTGGAAAATAAGTTATAACTGCGCCCTCACTACGACTATTTAATGTATTTAAAACACTTGCATCCTGCGCCCTGGAAATAATGATATGGGCCCCTTTTTCAATTCTCTTACCGTGATTCTGCGCCCTGGAATCATTCCTATTGCGCCCTTCCAAATTATCCATTCAAGATATTATTTATTTAGATTGAAAATAAATATTGATTTGCGCCCTCAGAAGGATATTTTACTATAATCAATATTACTTTCATCCTGCGCCCTAGAAGCAATTATGTGGGCGCCTTTTCCAATTCTCCTACCGTGAGTCTGCGCCCTGGAATCATTTCCAAGGCATCCTTCAAAATTATCCATACAAGATATTATTTATTTAGATTGAAAATAAATATTGATTTGCGCCCTCAGAAGGATATTTTACTATAATCAATATTACTTTCATCCTGCGCCCTGGAAGCTATTATGTGGGAGCCTTTTTTTAATTCTCCTACCGTGAGTCTGCGCCCTGGAATCATTTCCAAGGCACCCTTCCAAATTATCCATATAAGATTTTTTTAGCTGGAAAATAAGTTATAACTGCGCCCTCACTACGACTATTTAATGTATTTAAAATACTTTCATCCTGCGCCCTGGAATTAATGATAGGGGACACTTTTTCAATTCTCTTACCGTGATTCTGCGCCCTGGAATCATTCCTATTGCGCCCTTCCAAATTATCCATTCAAGATAATATTTATTTAGATTGAAAATAAATATTGATTTGCGCCCTCAGAAGGATATTTTACTATAATCAATATTACTTTCATCCTGCGCCCTAGAAGCAATTATGTGAGCGCCTTTTCCAATTCTCATACCGTAAGTCTGCGCCCTGGAATCATTTCCAAGGCACCCTTCAAAATTATCCATACAAGATAATATTTATTAAGATATTATTTATTTAGATTGAAAATAAATATTGATTTGCGCCCTCAGAACGATATATTACTATAATCAATATTACTTTCATCCTGCGCCCTAGAAGCAATTATGTGGGCGCCTTTTCCAATTCTCCTACCGTGAGTCTGCGCCCTGGAATCATTTCCAAGGCATCCTTCAAAATTATCCATACAAGATATTATTTATTTAGATTGAAAATAAATATTGATTTGCGCCCTCAGAAGGATATTTTACTATAATCAATATTACTTTCATCCTGCGCCCTGGAAGCAATTATGTGGGAGCCTTTTTTTAATTCTCCTACCGTGAGTCTGCGCCCTGGAATCATTTCCAAGGCACCCTTCCAAATTATCCATATAAGATTTTTTTAGCTGGAAAATAAGTTATAACTGCGCCCTCACTACGACTATTTAATGTATTTAAAATACTTTCATCCTGCGCCCTGGAATTAATGATAGGGGACACTTTTTCAATTCTCTTACCGTGATTCTGCGCCCTGGAATCATTCCTATTGCGCCCTTCCAAATTATCCATTCAAGATAATATTTATTTAGATTGAAAATAAATATTGATTTGCGCCCTCAGAAGGATATTTTACTATAATCAATATTACTTTCATCCTGCGCCCTAGAAGCAATTATGTGAGCGCCTTTTCCAATTCTCATACCGTAAGTCTGCGCCCTGGAATCATTTCCAAGGCACCCTTCAAAATTATCCATACAAGATATTATTTATTTAGATTAAAAATAAATATTGATTTGCGCCCTCAGGAGGATATTTTACTATAATCAATATTACTTTCATCCTGCGCCCTGAAGGCAATTATGTGGGCGCCTTTTCCAATTCTCCTACACTGATAAAAATTTGCACGATTGATTCATATGTAAACACCACTTCAATTTAATATGCTTTTTCATATAATACATAACCATAGCGATTTGCTTAAAGATTTCATGTGCAAATTCACTATGATGCGAGATTAGATTTTTTTCAGTTAGCTTTGATGTGTTTTTCCTTTGGATGTGATGTTTTTTGATATTGAATCGAACTATATGTGTTAAACACTTCATTTTCTAGTGCAAATGAGTACAGCACAAATGTATATGCAAAACACTTGAACCGGTCAACTCTGTTTCAATTGAAATCTATGTGGAAAACTATGTGACATTCACATGAAATGCATATAGAATCTAAAGGTAACGATATATCTGATCGTTTTTAAGTGCATTTCATATAAACGTAACATGATTTCCACTAAATATCAACAGTTTTTACACTCATTTTATGAGTTAAGTGTTTATTTTCATGAATTTCATGTGTTCTACAAGCAGTGATAGATCGAATGCTTTGCACATGATGCTAGCGTGCAAATTATTTTCAGTGTACCGTGAGTCTGCGCCCTGGAATCAATTCCAAGGCACCCTTCCAAATGATCCATACAAGATGTTATTTATTTAGATTGAAAATAAATATTGATTCGCACCCTCAGAAGGATATTTTACTATAATCAAGATTACTTTCATCCTGCGCCCTGAAGGCAATTATGTGCCTTTTCCAATTCTCCTACCGTGAGTCTGCGCCCTGGAATCATTTCCAAGGCACCCTTCCAAATCATCCATACAAGATATTATTTATTTAGATTGAAAATAAATATTGATTTGCGCCCTCAGAAGGATATTTTACTATAATCAATATTACTTTCATCCTGCGCCCTAGAAGCAATTATGTGGGCGCCTTCTCCAATTCTCCTACCGTGAGTCTGCGCCCTGGAATCATTTCCAAGGCACCCTTCCAAATCATCCATACAAGATATTATTTATTTAGATTGAAAATAAATATTGATTTGCGCCCTCAGAAGGATATTTTACTATAATCAATATTACTTTCATCCTGCGCCCTAGAAGCAATTATGTGGGCGCCTTCTCCAATTCTCCTACCGTGAGTCTGCGCCCTGGAATCATTTCCAAGGCACCCTTTACAAATTGTCCATTCAAGGTGTTATTTATTTAGATTGAAAATAAATATTGATTTGCGCCCTCAGAAGTAGCAATCACCTTATTAAATTGTATTATTATTTCTTTTGCACCCTTCAGGTTACTTGAATCAGAATCAAAATTTCCAAAAAAAAATTTTTCAGTTGCAGTTTCAAGAACTGGTTAGTCACTGACTAACTGTGACTAACCGCAACTACAGCACTGAGGCGCACCATTGTCAGGTGTAAAGCTTGCTTCAAATAGAATTGGAACAAAGACAATTGCCTGTATTTCAGTTATTTATTATTGTATTCAAGATCTTTTTTTATACAAATGTAGCGTTTTCTTCATACTTTTAAGAAAAAATACGGATAAAATTATTCGTCACGGTTTTGAAGGAATTCTCGAATTTTTCCTGTAACACGGCTCAGTAGGCGGTGCACACCTTCTTTGTCCATCGTTTTAGCTATCTTATTCCACCAGGTCGTCATCTGATTGATGTCTTTGACAACGTTTCCCTTTGCCTTGAGTCTCCTCTTCATGATTTTCCAGTATTTCTCAATAGGGCGGAACTGGGGGCAGTTGAGTGCGTTAAGGTTTTTCGGAACAAACTGGACCACTTTCTCTGCATACCATTCTTAAACGGCTTTGCTGTAATGACAGCTTGCCAAATCTGGCCAAAACATTACAGGATGGTCGTGGGATCGAATGAACGGCAAAATTCGTTTTTGGAGACACTCTTTTTGGTATAGTTCCGATGTCATTGTCTTATTTGTAACGAAAACTTTCGTTTTTTTGCCGCAGCTGCAAATGCCCGGCCAAATCATAAATTTTCTTGCAAATTTGTCGGCAAAAAAGTACGGGTGTGTAATGTCAGAGACATAACTGGATGTCGTGAATACGAATAAAACTGACACGATTTCTTTACACTTTCGAATTCGAATTGATAGTTGATCGATTGTGTGAATTGCGAAACTTTCCCCCTTTTCATTACTAAATTTTTCAACGAGTTTTGACGTCGATTATCTCATTTCGGATTTGCATATTTCATTGAAAGAAACTATTACGATGCTGTACAGGATTCATTTCTGACTTTTAGAAGGACCAAATTGTGGAGTTCTCTACAGTATTTAGAACAGTTCGGAACATTTATCTCGAACGATTTTCGCACAGCGAAAAGTGCACGAACCAAATCAAATTATTTTGGATTTTCACTAAACTGATGATTTCTACCTTCGAATTTCAAAAAAGTAATCTTAATAGTTCTTTAGAGAACATTTAGAGCCATTAGAACGGCTGATTTTATATAATGTTGTCCACTTTTCGTTTCTTGTTTTCTTTCTCTCCAATGCAAAGCACCAGATACTGATGCAATCGTTCTTGCTTGAATTGAAACTAGCTTTGCGTGCAAACCGACACATTCGCAGGCAGTGCCAAATGATGCGAAACTGGTTTAATGCGTCTTCTCGCCTTGACGACCGGAAGGCAAATGAGAACTACGACCTGAGCGTTTGAGGTTTGGCACCACGCAAAAGGTCTGCTTCCATCGACGACTGCTCCACCTGACGATTGAAGTCTAAATGAGAGCACGACCTGAGCGTTTGAGGCTTTATACCACGCAAAAGGTTCGCTCCCATCGACGACTGCTCCACCTGACGATTGAGGTCTAAATGAGAGTTGCGACCTGAGCGTTTGAGGTTTTTAACCACGCAGAAGGTGCACTCTTCGAAGCTGCTGGTCCCACGACGTCTGCTTGCATCCAACGCACAAGAAGAAATGATCGAATTTCAAAGACGGTTCCCCTTTTATACGCAGTCAGTTGAAGATATGTGCCTCACTACCTCAAATTCGTCGTCCTTGCGCGAAAAAGCCAAGCAAAAGTACAGAGTTGTTTTAAAAGTTTGAGAAAACTTAATATTTGAGTTATTTGTGGTTATCTCACACTGTTCAAAATATTATCCTAAATTCCTGATCATATTTTTGATGAAATGGTGAAAGAATTATGTTGCTGCCATTAATACAAGTCGAGATATTCACGATTAAGTTCTTCCCATTCTTCCATATGGCTAATTTTGAAAAGGCACCCCATAGTAAAGTAAGTCGTATTCACGACAAAACAAATTTAAATTTGGCTGGAACATCCCCCCGAGCCGTTGCCAAGTAAAATTTTTGACCTGGGATTTGACCGATGTCAGCCTTGACACAGGTTTCATCGTCCATCAGAAGACACCCGTTGAACTTGGTCAGCACCTGGTCATATAGTTTCCGAGCACGAATTTTGACCACACTATTCTGTTTCATTGTCCGATTTGGCTGTTTGCTAGCTCGATACGACTTGATTCCTTCCCGGAGTCGAGTTCTCCTCACGGTACTATGGGCAGCACCGAATTTTCTGACCAAATCACGGCCCGACAGATTAGGATTCCTCTTAATCGTCTTCAAAATCTTACCACGCAATTTCCGGTCATCAGTTTGACTCCGACGATCGGCTTGAGGCTTCCGAATCGTCGTCAATGTTTCCTTATACCGTTTGATAACGCGCCATACGGTATTTCTGGGCAAATTCAGCTGTTTAGCTAGCCTAAATGCAGACCACAATGGATTTTCCAAATAACTGTGCACATTTTTTTTTTCCTTCTTTCGGCTTCCATGTTGATTGTTTACAAAGTACAGTCGATTTTCGGAATGTCAAAAATCATACGTGAAGCTGACAAAATTCCCGACACGTGTGCGCCAAGAGCTTCCAAATCCGTCCACCAGGAGCGCCACAATATGAGCAAAAGTTTGTTCCAATTCTAAATGAAGCAAGCTTTATGAGTTTTTTCAATCAATTTCGCAAGTTTACCGTTGGTTCTACGTTGCTGTGTTTCTTTTCGATGTTTGAACGACTCATATTGCCTTGCTATAAACCGTAATGCAATGTCGCTGTTATTCAACAAACAGTACAAGTTTTTCTTGCATTTGATTTAATTGTCGTTCTAAGCATCCAATTCTGTAAAATGTGTGTTGAATTTCTACATTTAGAGTAGCTTTCTTGAAACGATCTGTGATCCTTTGAAGTTTATTTGTATATGGACTGCGTTCCTCAAACAGTGGATGAATGCACTTAAGTGAGTTCACTATATGAGCTGGGGAAAATACTTGTTTTGCGACACTGTATTAAAAAATCTTTTCGTACTATCATGTTACACTACTTTTTGTTAATCTGCGCATATATTTTGAACAGTTGCACTGTATCGTGACCAAAATTGTTTTCAATCAGCATAAAGAAGCCGTTGTGTATGTAAGCCTTATTGAGGTTATGTATGATGGTTGTAACGACTGGAAGATGAGTTTATATAAGTATTAACGGCTTTCTCAGTCCCAAATCACTAGGCAAACGATTTAATTCTTAAATTGCCCTACGTTTCGGCCGTTTTTGATGGCCTTTTTCAAGGGAAACTGTAAAGTTGTGTTTTTATTATTGTCAAAAAGAAGGTATAAAAAAGTTACATGAATACAAATACTACAATCTTATTTTAAACTCACTTTAGTCATTTCGTTTTTGTCGAGTGCGTTGATTGCCAACGGTAAGGAGTTCAACAATGTTAAATGGCTTTAATTGCTTTGCGGATATTTGCATTTGGTAGTCGATAACAGTCACAGACTCTCTGGGTGTACACTTGCTTAACAACGGTCAGTAGAAATATGGTGAACAAACTGGTGTTGCTTGTGTGCTTAGTGAGACACGATCATTTTGCTCTCTGTTTTGACTCTTTTTCGGCGATTAGTGGTAGCTTTAATTGTGTGTAAAATGTCTGCGTAGACCGTGTTGAGTCCGTCTACATCGGTACGATGATTCATGGTATTGACTGTGTTTGTAATATGGCACATCTCTAGTATGGGTAAAGATGACGATCGGTAGGTTCTGTCGATGATTTTAGCTTGTGCTGTATTAAACGTGTGATTGTGTTGAATCATATGTTGGATCAGGGCAGTTTTTCCCCAAGACTGTTCATCGTTGCTGTTTTACCAGCGTCTCTCAGTTTGTGGTACTGATTTATGTTGCTGTTATGCCCATAGAGCCTTGTTTTTAGTTGATTTCTTGTCATACCGATATAGCACATATTACAGTATTCACATGATATACTGTAAATAACGTTTGATTGAAGCATGGGGTCTATTGGATATTTGGTGCTAGGAAGAATGCGGGCAATGGTTTTGATCGGCTTTTGCGTTATTTTGACTTGAGGATGATCTGCTTTGAGAAAGCTGGCTATTGTAGTATTTAGAGAAGGAATATGTAGTAGTGATCTGTAGGTAAAATCTAGAGCTGTTGCTTGATGGAGTGTCAGTTATCCGTTTATGTTGTTAGGGCTATTGTTGCGAGTCATAAGCCTGTTTATTAGTGATGTTGGATAGTTGTTGGTGCGAAGATGATGGAAGATTACATTGCGCTGGAAATTGTGGTCTTGATTCGTGGAAAGACTGGTCACTCTTGTTATAAAGTTTACAGTGACGTTTATTTTCATTGATAGCGGATGAAACGATAGAAAATTAAGAAGTCGGTTCGATGAGATGGGTTTGGCATACCACATGGTTGACATTGTTTGATCTGATTGTCGCGTTACCATCTTGTCTAAAAATGGTAGTTTGTTGTTTGATTCTTCCTCCTTGGTGAATTGTAAATGTGAATTGTATGAATTGAACATATCGAGTGTATATTGTACTTGGTCCTTGGGAATAGCCATGAACAAATCGTCGACGTATTTACATATCACGGGAATGTCAAACGGAAGTTGTCTGGTTGCTGTTTTCAGAAGGTTTTCCATGACGATATCGGTTAATATGGGTGATAGGGGGCTGCCCATGGCAGTACCAAAAACTTGAACATAGTGTTTTTCTTGAAAGCGAAAATAGCTACTTTTTACACAAAACTCGACCAGTTCAAGAAAAATCCTCCTTATCCTCCAGGCTGATAAAGGAAACCGCACTGCTAAAAGTTAATTACTAAATAGCAGCCAACCATGAGACGTTTTATACGGTTAGAATGCTTGTTTAGTTGAAGCAAAACCTTACATCGAAAAGCTACCTAATATTATTTTCAGTTTTTTCATATTTTCCCGCAAACAACAACTGCCAAACATGCATAGCAGAAAGATCTTACGAAAAGGTAGTGTTAGTGATGAAACTTTTATTTAGAAAAGTCTTGAATACTTTGAAAAGGAAGGGGGCCGTTTTGACCAACAGTAGTGCATTATAATACTTTCCCTTACAGATGTTTTAAAGGATAAACATGCAAAGATTCATAAAAACATATTGCCAAGAATAAATAACATTCTAGAAATCTAAATCATAGTGATCTGATGAACATAAATCGTGACGTAGCACAAACAGGTACACATTGATAAACAGTATAAATAACAGGAGAACAGTGTAGTAGCAGCATAAACAAAACAGCATAAACGAAACAAATAATTGCAATTATATAGTGCATTATAAATAATTGATTTTTTTATTATAACATTACGGATCCAGGAAAAATCTTCAACATCTCACATCAGCCAGACGTAGTTATAAATTGTCTTAACTCAATTTTCGAAACAATTTAATAAACAAAGGTAAACGTAATATCGAACAGTTTTCTGTAAATATAAGCGCTCAAATTGAATTTCAACAGGTCGGGTAAGGTGTTCGGTTGCCGGCACCCGATCGTAACTTTTGGCAGAAACCAAAAAGTGTCATTCCGACAAATGTCATGTTTTTTTTAATAGCAGCTTGTCCTTTTTGTGTCGAATACCAAAGAAAACAGACGCTTGTGCGTTTTGCTGCAAATTTTAATTGCGTGGAAATCAACTCAAAAGTTATTCTTGTCATTTTTTATAGTAGCACAAATTGAAGAACATCAATCGAAAAGATGAGTGGATTGAATATTCGAAAAAAATGGCGGGTTTTTATTTTTTTCTTATGAATAAAAATATACAAAAACGTGTGAAAATTTGGTAAAAAATCGATCATTAATGATTCAGTAACTTTGTGTGGTATGTTTGATTAATATTTAGGGAGAAATTGAAAGATGAAATATTAAATTCGAAGAAGTGGGGTTGGGTACTGTTTTCATATCTGGGAGATTCTTTGTTTTTATGGTTGGATTTTAAGATTAATTGATAAATGTGATCAAAAGTTGTATTACTAGTCTATTTATTCATGTTTTATCATTTAAATCAAATCTGTATGTGAACTGAAAATTTCAAATTTCATCCAAGATTTTCCAGTTCATAAAACAATTTTAAATCATATGTTTGATGACAACACGTGAATAATCATATTTTTACCTCAACTCAAGTAAATTGAAAAATTCGCCCAAAATTTTGCTAAATACAAGGGATATGTCAAAAGAATCACCATCACGCTATCTTGTGGTTACCACGCCGATTGGATTCTTCAATAGAAAGGTATTAGAATTGCTGGAAAAACCAATCGAAGAATCGGACCAACTTTCGATCGAAGATCGGAAAATGTCTGTATGCGTATGTGTGTACTTTTCTATATCTTCTATATATTATATTTTATATTTACCGCTTAATTTTCTCAGAGATGACTGAACCGATTTTAACAAACTCAGGCTCGTTTGAAAGCTACTGTGCGACCATTGATCAAGTTCAAAAATCAAATAGTTGTGATTTATGGTTCCGGGGATATGATGATATAAGTGACGTAACCGACAAAACGCGTTGTTTTTTACAGCGCAAATTTCTCGGAAATTGCTAAACAGATTTTTACAACCTAAGACTCGTTTGAAAGCTACTATTGGGCCATTGATCAAGTTCAAAGATCAAATGATTGTGAGTTCAAAGATCAAATGGTTGTGAGTTCATCAGATCAAATGGCTGGTTTTAAAGCTACTATTAGACCATTGATCAAGTTTGAAGATCAAATGGGTGTGACTTTTGGTTCCGGAGATATGATAATATACACGGAGAACCCTTCGATCATAAAATTGCGATATTACAGTTTTTGATTTTTTCGATAGTTGATTTAACTAATTTATTTTTGATTCAACGAATATGGTTTTTGATTTGCATATATTCAAGTAGTTGAAAAAATATGTTGTTTTGATTGCTGTCAAATGCCGGAGACAGTTGAAAGCAAAACAATAATTGCAATGCAAAATCAAAAACTTTTTTAGTTGAGATCGCGTCGCTTCATAATGTCAATGAAAACAACATCGACGGTTAAAGCGTTTGGTGAAATTGTGTTCATTCGATTTGAGAAATTCATGATAACAAGTGTTTATCTAACAGCGGTGTTGTGATAAAGTTAACCTTGTTTAACATGAAAAAGATTTGGTGACAAATTAGAAAATGTTAATGAATGATCATCTCGTAATCTTTCAGGTATGCGCAAAAATTTTATGCTTCAAATTCGATCATTGATTTACTTCCAGCAGACTGTTGTTCAGCTGTTTGATACCGATGATGATGTTCATGCATTAGCAATAAAACGCTTTTTGACATGAATTTAATTTATGAAAGTAACACGAGCGAAGAGTTTCAAACACACAGAACGCGCTGCGATTGAATGGCGCGTTTGAATTGCCGTCGCAAAATTCCAATTCCCAGCGGTTGATGCACCAAAGCTCATATAAATTGACTAAAGTTTTCGCAAATTGTTCGAATTGTTTCAACTATTTGCAATGTCTAAAATAAATAAAACCGATTTATTTTTCAACTAACAGAATTTTGTTTCAATAACAACACCAGTTATTTCAACTAAAATATTGGTTGAAATGTGTCCTCACTAATTGATAGCATTTTTTTCAAACAGTTAAATTAGTTGTTTCAACCATCGTTTCTGCTAATCGAAAAACAAAAATGACAGTTTAGTTAAAACAACAATCGATTAATTGTACCAAATTTTAACCAATCGAATTCAGAAAATCAACTAATATTCTGGTTGAAATGGGATCGCGGGTGGTTCCGTGTAAGTAATGTATCCGACAAAACACGTTGTTTTACTACCGCGCAATTTTCTCATAGATGGTTGAACCGATTTTATCAAACTTAGGCTCGTTTGAAAGTAACTATTAGGATATTGATCAAATTCGAAGATAAAATGACTGCGACTTCTGGTTCCGGAGATATGATAATATAAGTGACATAGCCGACTGAACACGTGATATATACAGTCTGTTACATAAGAGCGTGGTCACGATTACTTGCGATCGGTAAAGTGAAATGGTGTGATATTTTTTTGAACACAGAGGGCAGTAGTGCCCTTGATGCAATGCGAAAATAAATCAGCTGACTATTGTTTATAATTCGATTTCAGCATTTTTACTAAATGAATACCGCGTACGCTACGCGTTTCGAAGCAGTTTTTTTGTGTTCGCACCCGAAAGGTCCCAAAATGATTCAAGCTGCTGCGGCGAAACACATGAAAGAGTTGAAACAGTTAGTGAGTAAGTGGGTGAATCGTTTTAAAGAGATAGAAAATGTCGACGGCTTTCCAAATTGCGGCTTTGTCGGTGTATTGACGGAAAAATACGAAAAAGTAATTTGTGACCTATTTTTGTAGAATCCAACATTACCTTTACGCGAAGGTGATTCAAAATTGATCAGAAACGGTTTAAATATATCGTACGGAACTGTTCACAGACATTTGACTGCCAATAATTTGAAATTTCGAAATACTTTGCAATAACCGATGTTGAGTGGAAAATATGTGCAACAACGTCTTGAATGAGCAAAGAAGTAAAATGGTGTCGTCATCTTGGATTGGCCCTCTCAGTCGCCCGATACCAATCCAATTGAGAACGTTTGGCCTCAAATGAAGATGAAGCTTGGGAAAAACCGACCAAACAATTTAAATCAGATTGTTCGCGGAATTCACAAATTTGGAGGTCGTTTTCAGAAGAACCGGCGGTTCAATGCATAGGACGCTGGTCTTACAAGCCAGTTGTCGTATGTTTGAGCTCCGACCTGGAAGTGTTCTTAGTGTAAGTAGGATCCATAGTACTTGCCATGCAATGATTCTGTACACTAAGAATCGGCTGCGAAGTCTGTTGAAACAGAATGGCCAAATTCCACAAAAGGAATGTAATGCTAAGACTTTGTTTTTTTTTCAGAAGAATAAGCGTATAATCTCGCTCAAAGTTAGCCTCGAAGGTGTGAAACCATTATTAACGCTGAAGGGGATGAGCCTTGTTATTATTGTATTTGCATGCTAGTTTTTGATCTAATAAAACAATATTCAAAAGTATTTTCATTTTCTCATAACAGTGACCACGATCTTATGTAACAGACTGTATAAGGACGCCTCTAATTTCGTATAGCGGTAGTGCTCAAAAGTTCCTCGAAAAAAGTCCCCATAAAAAATTTGAGCTAGATCGGATATAGATAAGGGGTGCTGCCTGGCGGTTAAGGTTTGAAAATTCTCGACCTTGAAAAATCACCATAGGGGGGAGTACATGAATTTCCCGAAATCGATTTTTTTTATGCTAAAAGCCCTTAAATTTCATGAAACATCGAGATTCAGTGTTACCTAAAATATTTTTTTTTTAATCGATTTTCTAGGAATTTTAGAGATGATGGTCATACAAATAGGCACCGCAAATGTAAGGCGCTTGGTTTGAGAAATGATGCCGAGTATGTGACATAAACACTGAATCATGCTTTTGTGAACTACTCGAAACAATCTGAATTAATTGGTGTCAAAAATGAACCCAAATTAGTGTTAGAAATTATTTGATAAAAAGTGGGGGTGGGTATTGTTTGAGGCATAACCGGATGTTGTGAATACGAATAAAACTGACAGTCTATATTTTTACTCCCGTATATCATTTATTAGATCGATTGTATGATTTGTGCAAGCTTTCCCATTTTGCACTACTAGAATTTGAAACGATGTACCTAAACTGAAGTACAGATTAGTTACATAAAACATTCTGACATACAATTAAATATTACGAAATAACCAGTATAGTTCTGATAAGATAATGGTGGTTCTGAATGGAACATTTTATGAAGGCATTTATATATGATGGTGATGGAGAATGACGAGTTAAGTTCGAGTTCTGATGGATGGATTTCTAGGTTGATCTGTTGTCCGTGGGTGCGATGCTGATATGTGTTCCATTGGAGTCTCCTGTTTCTTTCGCTTCTGAATCGGTGCTATGATTTGCACTACACTGATGGTTTTAATCTCCGATTTGCAAAGATGTAATCGTTATAGTTCTTTAGATAACATTTGAAACCTTTAGAAGGGCTGATTTCCCAAGACCTCCGGCACGCCCAAGTGCATTAGATCTATCTCTTTGCTCAACATCAATTCGACTAGATTGCACCTGGAAAATACTGCCTGATTTACACGGTAGCGATCATTTACCAATCATAGAATTTTTCAGCATTTCTCGTCAGAAAACTCTCGAAAGTTGGCAAACTTCATGGACGAATGACGAACTGGGACGATGGCTACACGCCATTATCCCTAAGGTATCGACGAAACCTTGGTTCAAGGGGATGAACGTGAGTCGCGATTTCATTCGTGTTATGTCGCGGCTCATGTCAAATCATTATACATTCAACGCACATCTCCGGCGTATTGGGCTCGTGGAGAGCAATCTCTGCACCTGTGGCGACGGTTACCAGGACATCGAGCATGTCGTGTGGTCGTGCGTAGAGTATCGTGACGCCAGGTCGAAGCTACTGGAATCCCTTAGGGCCCGAGGTAGACCGCCTGAGGTTCCGGTTCGGGATGTGTTGGCGAGTCGGGATAGTTCATACATGCTTCTCATATACCAATTCCTTAAGCACATTCGTATACAAGTGTAATCTATTATATCTTGCAGAGAAAGTTCCTCCCATTCCTCGACGATATTTTAACTATGGCAAGAATAATCTCCAACTGCAGGTTCGACACTAACATCCGCCCGATTCTATCGACCCCTCGTCCTGTCCACCATCTTCATTGGAACTAACTAGATCTTTTTGTTGTCACTAACTTTTCTGTTCTCCCTTTCCCCGTCTCTTCACCATCTCGTTGTCAACTAATTAGATCTCTGTCGTTTTCTAGGCATTTCGTTCCAATATCCCCTTTTTACCCCGTTTTTCTACAATATTTACTAGTCTATGTCTCTTTTATTCTCTTCCGTAACATAACAATCAACCCCAATGGAAGACCGCTCCAATCGATGACCAGCATGCGGGCCACCCGCCGGGTCTTCGTAGCCTGGGGGTGTTTTCCGCGGACCCATACGGACCAAAGGATACGGCCAGCATAAATATTTACCAACGTCATCTGGAAGACACACGCTATATTCAGTTCATCAACCACTGCGGATTGCCAGCTGTAGGCTGGATTCTCGAGAATAGACAATTTCAACACCAATATTACAGTTTTATGTTAGTCGTTAACTAAAATTAGAAAAAGCCGGCATCTTAGAGCTTAAGCAGTGTGCCTTAATATTATATTATATTGTTAAATAAAAAAAAATTTACCAATCATCATCTCAATTAGCAGTAGCAATTGCATTGCTACTTCAGCTAGTATTCCATATGATTTGACAAAAAATATCGACTGGATTAAATACCAAAGTAGTATCTCTAGTATTTTGAATTCAATGGAAGAGCTCCCTCCACTTGAAGAATATGACTTCCTCATTTGTTCGATTCTGGAGGCAGCAGAACAATCCCAAACTAAACGCTTTCCTGGGCCAACGACTAACAGAAGGGCTGATTTTGCATAATGTGCTCATTGTTGTCCATTTTTCGTTGTATTTTGTTGCAATGCAAACGACCAGCAGCAGGATGATGCGATCGATCTTCTTTGAAGGGAAACTGGTGCTGTGACCTGAGCGTTGGAAATTTTGTACCACGAAAATGGTCTGCTTTTATTGCCGACTGCTCCTTCTAACGAACGAAGTCCAAATGAGCCTCTTACACTTGGTTTGTTCTTACTAATGTTGGTGTGTGAACCTCACCTCGACATCAAGTTCTATCTGAAGCACTAGAAGAAATGAACGATTTTCAATCAAAGTTTACCTTTTATTATCGTCCAGTAGGTAATCAGAATTGATATGTGCCTGACTACCGTCCAGTTGCGAAAAAGGTAAGCAAACGTGATTAATTTTCCTCATTGTTTCCAAAAGTTTTAGAAAACTTCATTTTTCAGTTATTTATGCTTATCTCACGTTGTTGGAAATTTAATCATAATTTCCTGATCATATTTCCGATAGCTTGTAAAAAAATATGTTGTTAGGTTAAGTACATCAAGAGATATTCGCGATAAAGTTCTGCCCATTTTTGTACAGGGTAAATTTTTAAGAGGCGCCCCATAGTAAAGTAAGTCGTATTAACAAAAGATAAAAAAATTTCATGAGACTGTTTTGAATAAAGAGAAAAGCGTCATAACTTCACTGGGTGGAATAAGAATGGTTTTTTGTCGTTATTTTTTAAAAGTCTACCGATTTCAGTTACCGGTACCCCATGGTGTTAGCTTACTGGCACCCCATTTGATTCAACAAATCGTAAAAAATGTCAGTGAAATGTAGAGATGCAAAGAGATAAAGCAAGTAAAAATTTTGGATAAACATCTGGCCGCTTATACAGCGCATGCTCCGGCTAAGATAAAATACAGAAGACCGACCAAATCAACACCAATGACACCATCATCCAAATCATCGGGCAAGAGAGCCAAAGCGAAGTCACCGTCAGACAATGCAGACTTTTACCCAAAACACCTCCGAAAAGAATAAACTTCGTATTTTGATGAGGAACAATCTTTATTTTCTATATAGGGGTGCAAATTAGAAGTTCAAGGGTTAATACAAATAGAAAAGTGATCAGCTTATGAACGCTTACAGCTAAATCAGATTAGTTTCAATCAGCAATATTATTTCATCAACTGATTGGAAAAATTTCTACCCCTTTCTCATATAGAAAGGTTATGCAATCACTGTGAAAACCGACTTTTGAACCGAGGCCCGGAGGGCCGAGTGTCATATACAATTCGACTCAGTTCGTCGAGTACGCAAAATGTCTGTGTGTGTATGTGTGTATGTATGTGTGTGTATGTGCGTATTTGTGTATGTAACGTTTTTTTGCACTAACTTTTCTCGGAGATGGCTTTCACAAACTTAGATTCAAATGAAAGGTCTTGTGGTCCCATACAAAATTCCTGAATATTATTTGGATCCGACTTCCGGTTCCGGAATTATGGGGTAAAATGTGCAAATAATTGTGAAAATAAGTGCACTAACTTTTCTCAGAGATGGCTGAACCGATTTTAACAAACTTAGGTTCAAATGAAAGGTCTTGAGGTCCCATAACAAATTCCTGAATACTATTTGAATCCGACTTCCGGTTCGGGAGTTATGGGGTAAAATGTGCAAAAAAAAGAAAATATGTGTTCTAACTTTTCTCATAGATGGCGCTACCGATTTTTACAAACTTATATTCAAATAAAAGGTCTTGTAGTCCCATAAAAAATTCCTGAATATTTTTTGGATCCGACTTCCGGTTCCGGAATTATGGGGTAAAATGTGCAAAAAATTGTGATAATAAGTGCACTAACTTTTCTCAGAGATGGCTGAACCGATTTTCACAAACTTAGATTCAAATGAAAGGTCTTGTGGTACCATACCGAATTCCTGAATATTATTTGGATCCGACTTCCGGTTCCGGAATTATGGGGTAAAATGTGCAAAACATGTTGAAAATAAGTGCACTAACTTTTCTCAGAGATGGCTGAACCGATTTTCACAAACTTAGGTTCAAATGAAATGTCTTGAGGTCCCATAAAAAAAATTCTGAACATTATTTGGATCCGACTTCCGGTTCGGGAGTTATGGGGTAAAATTTGCAAAAAAAAAGAAAATATGTGTTCTAACTTTTTTTATAGATGGCGCGACCGATTTTCACAAACTTAGATTCAAATGAAAGGTCCTGTGGTCCCATGCGTAATTCCTGAATTTCATGCGGATCCGACTTCCGGATCCGGAAATATAGGGTAAAGTGGGTTCAAAATTGTATACCATCACTGAAAATGGGGTAAAACCTTAAAAATCGACCTCAAATCTTTCCCAATTGATAGTTTTTATCAGTAGACGGTCAAACAAACCGATTTCGTTTATTCTTTCAAGAATCGCAGAGAATTATTTTGAAGAATACCACAGTATTATATATGATAGTATGATTGATATGAGAAAGGCATCATTACACCACTAGGTGGATTAAAACAGGTTTTTCATAGATAGCGCGACCGATTTTCACAAACTTAGATTCAAATGAAATGTCCTGTGGTCCCATGCGTAATTCTTGAATTTCATGTGGATCCGACTTCCGGATCCGGAAATATAGGGTAAAGTGGGTTAAAAATTGTATACCATTACTGAAAATGGGGAAAAACCTTGAAATTCGGCCTCAAATCTTTCCCAATTGATAGTTTTTATCAGTAGACGGTCAAACAAACCGATTTCGTTTATTCTTTCAAGAATCGCAGAGAATTATTTTGAAGAATACCACAGTATTATATATGATAGTATGATTGATATGAGAAAGCCATCATTACACCAGTAGGTGGATTAAAACAGGTTTTAATTGTATATAATTGAAATGTTGATCAATAGCTACCTATTTCCTATTTTGCCTGCTAAAAATCTCCGACATATCGGATTTCCCTGCCATATACGACAGTTTTGAAGGAGTAGGCGATATATCGATGGGAAAGCATCGCTATAATTGGTCAATCGATGCAAAATCAAAACTGTTTGAAGCACGCGAATCTATAAATATAAGCAAAATTATAGCTAACGTTTAAGTCCTGCGTGTAGCATGCCAGAGTTAGGTTGTTGCTAGACAGCAAGACAAAAAGTACCATAAAACGATTTGAAGCTTTAATTGGTATGCTCTGATCTTGTGTCATGCGAGTTCGGATGAAATTCCATGTTATGCCGTTTTCTCCTGAGAACTTTGCAACTCTCCCAGAGTAAATTTTGAGTGATTAGGAATAATTTCTAATTTATATCAGATGAACTCGAATTATAATGAAAAAGTTTATAGCTTCAACCGAAATCGTAGAATGGTTGAGAAACTTAACGCTATAAAAAAAACTGCGTGCATACAATACTTGAACACAAGCTTGGCGAAAAGAGGCATATATATCGAAATCCGTATCGCAAGGATGTACAAAGATATAATTGCATACATTTGGGATATTTATGTAATTTCATCGGCTACAAAACAAATACAAATCAAGAAAAACAGAGTCTATATTTTGGGTTCGCGTGGTCGGTGTTGGTTCCTAATCAAGATCAATCTAAGCAGACTCTTCTGCAATTGCAAGTTCAAAAATTGTGATGATTGATTGAACTGTTTGATTGTAGATAATTAGAAATTTTGGTTGCCTTGTTACAAATCAATGGCTGCGAACAACCCCACGGGTACTTTTTTTGAATAATTTCAGTCTTTACTTATATTTTTCTATATTTAGCCAAATTTCTTGGGGACACCTTTTTCGAAATAACCAAAGTTTATCAAAATTGATTAAAAATTTTTTTTTCAAATCAAATGAATCAGCTTAGTTTATTAATCAGTTGTTAGCTAGGCACTTTAGTTTTCCATTGATGTATATATGTCCGCATCATGTGCACTTAGTCAGAAGTTATAAGCCTAAAATAAAAGAGTGTCGGTCACCGACCACTCTCCCCTATCTGTGAAATAGTATTGCTGAAATTACCCTCACGCAACTCAACGTTCACCACCAGCGAACGATTCAAGAACGGAGATAGCAAAGCATGTAATGCCAGACGAGGCAAAAGTTATGCATAATATGTGCCATTCTCTACCATTTCACGAACTGCCCAGTGCATCTCGAATCGAGTTTCTTGAAACGAACATTTTTTAAGTCGATTCGACTAAACTGAGACCTTACGTATCTCTTTCGATAACGTCATCGAGATCACAACAATGTGGTACTAGATTTCGACTGATATGGCTCGAAATGTCAAATAAAAACAAAAAAAACCTTTTTTATTCCACTTAGTGCTGTAATGATGCTTTTCTCATATTACTTATATTTTCAAAAATATCACTAGAAGATTCTGGGAAGAAATTTTTTTCAATCTTGACAAGAATAAGGATCCATCTTTGGGTATAAACTAACATAACCTTTTCAATTTGTTAACAGTTATGTTAAGTTAATAAGAATTTTTCTTTATTTTGCATCGTCGCACAAAATGATTAAACACACTTTACCTTATAGTTCTAGAACCGGAAGTCGGACCCGCATGAAATTAAACAGCAACCTTTGAGACTACAGGTACTATTATTCGAGCTTGTTTGCGGAAATCGATCCAATCATCTCTGAAAAAATTGAGTGAGCCTCGTTTTAGATTTGTTGAATTCTATTTTCTGTACCTGGAACTTGGAACCAGTATAGCCGAAGACTGTTCTTTTGGTAAATTACTAATATAGCCGACAAATTGAATCAGTTTCTTGTCAGATCTGGAAGAATTTTACCCGGTTTTGCATCGTCGCTCTAGTTTACGGTGCAATTGTAAACACACTTTACCCTATGAAAGCATGATGGAATTTAATAGCAACCTATGGGACTACGAGATTTTTTATTTTATGAGTGACATTATTTGACACATACTCACACACATACCCGCACAGAAACATACATTATTCAGCTCGATGAACTGTGTCGAATGATATAGATCATATAGCCCTCTGCGCCAATTTTCACTAGTCAATTTTTAAAGTGATTGCATAAACTTCCTATATGAGAAAGGCAATAAGTGTGCTCTTATAGAAAAGTATCATTATCATATTAAATAAAATATTTAGAAATTTACATTTTATCACTTAAAAATATAAATTTAAATGTGGTAACCCTTCACGCTATACGAAATTGAACAAAGCACGCTGCGAACGGAGCAAAGCCGCACTTACCGTTGCGTACTAGATTTGCATCGTCATTGAACGACAATTTGAATGGCTATAATTTCGGAATCGGAAGTCGGATCAGGATGAAATTGCACAGTATATTTGAAGACAGCTTTAATTTGAACCATTATTCGTAAAAATCGGTTTAACCGTTGCTGAGAAATCGAATTGAGTTTCGTTTTTTGGAGATTTTCTTCACCATTATCGGTGCTTTCGGAAGCAAAAACCGATGACTAGTAGTCCCAAAGTAGTTATATATATTCTCTAACTAACCAGATCGGCCAACTAGATGAATTTAGCAATCAGTTTTATAAAAACGTAAACCTCATTTCGCCATTGCTTGTGGAAAAATACTCATAAAATTGAAAATACATACATAATCGCACTGTAATACCGGAACCAGAAGTTGGATCTGGATCAACTTTAAAAAAAAATTAAGACCTTCTATTTGCTTCTTAGTTTGTGAAAATCGGTTAAGAAATTTCCGAAAAAAATGAGTGCGCATTTTTTAATAAGTTTGCACATATTTCCTTGTAATTGCGGAACCGGAAGTCGGATTCAAATGAAATTCAAGAAAATTATATGACGCTATAACACCTTTCACTTGATTTTAAATCTCTGAAAATCGGTTCAGTCATCTCTGAGAAACGTGTGTGACTGTTTTTTACTTTTTTGGTGCATATCACCCTGTAATTCCGGAACCGGAAGTCGGATCCAAATGAAACTTTGTTTAGGATCTTAAGACCTTTCATTTGAATCTAAGTTTGTGGAAATTGGTTCAGTCATCTCTGAGAAAATTTGTCACATACACACATACATACATACATACACACATAGACATTTTGTGATAGCATTAGCATTAGCATTAGAGACCGCCCGTGTGTTGCTACTCCGTTATTGATCTGGACCAATTGAGATTGCAAAATGATTTTTTGAAGTAACATGTTTGGGAATAACACATTGTTTCACACTGTGCAAACTGTATTGATGCATGCTGATCAATACCGACACCGGTCACGTCCGAATGCAGATCTACTTGGGAGGGAAAGGATTGTTAGTTCGATGTATGTTGCAACTAAGAACCGAGGAATCCTCTGCATTCCCACATGCATCACAGGGGAGGATACTTTGTTAGTAAATGTTTTAATAATGTTATCATGTGTTTATTGCTCTGGGTAGCCGGCTACCAAGAATGTTTTAAAGTATTATTGTTTTATGTGTTACTTTGTGCTGGCAATATAATGCACGAAACAGTCAATCTCCGAAATTGACAAAACTCCGGACAGCCGGCTGTCGAGTATGCAGTCACTCGTTTATGCATCTACCTTTCGCGTTTTTTTTAGTCATGCAAAAAAAACACATTCAGATTGATAAAAAAAAGGTATCATCTCACTGCTATGTGGATTAAGCACGTTTTTATAAATGAAACTACGTGATACAAAATAAACGAGCGAATAGGATTTAGACAAAAAAGTTGATTCATTGCATTGAAATATTCTAAACAGTTATTATAAAATCAATTTAAATCACCAAAAAAGGTCAACAGATTTCACACGCGTCTTGATTCTTTATTATTTCCGCTTTATTATTTTAATTATTTATTAAAATTATTAATTGGTTATATTAGTTGATCTGGGCAGCCAGCTACCGAGAAAAATATTAATTTATTGTTTGAAATATTAATGTCAAGTGTTTTTTACTATGTATTAAATATACCGATACATGTCATCTCTGTTATTAACTTTGTAATATAAACGGATTTGCGCAATGGTTGATTTTTATCATTTATTTTATAATCCTGAAAGACAATCAATAACATAGAAGAAGAAATCATTCCTAATAAAACTTTTCTACGAAGCTAGACGGAAATTGATAGGTTGAATAAAGAGATGATTTAGTAAAATAGAGTAATCAGAAGTAAAACATTGGAAGTATCTGATAACTGAAAGGAAAAAGAAACTCCTGCAATTGTCGCCTTTTACGACATGGAAGCAGGAACCCAGTGGATTTATTCTTGGTTCATTTTTTTCCGCCGGATTCCACACGGCATCTAGGCTGGTACAGTCCGGAGAGCGCTAATAGGTACTATCAATCTCCTAGTGGACCCCAGTCCCTATACACACATAGACATTTTGTGATCTCGACAAACTGAGTCGAATGGAATATGACACTCGATCCTCCGGGCCTCAATTCAAAAGTCGGTTTTCCCAGTGATTGCATAACCTTTATATACCAGAAAGGCAAAACAGATATGCATTGCAACCGCGATAAAATATTTTTTTTTATTTATTGTTTGAATATTTTTGATTGCATTCATTCGGTTCAAGTAATAAAGAGAAGAAACTAATACTGTGATTTTAAGATGCCACGAAATTTTTGTTGAAACAATATGATCACATTTTTGTTACCTAAATTAAATGTTTGCTTTTTCGTAATCTATGAATGAACTTTTGAAATTATGATGAAACCTTTTCTGTGTTCTTCATGTATTGTTTCAAGTACAACAAAATATAAGTCGTATGCAGCTTTTTCGAAAAAACTCAAAATCTTAAAAAATTTTGAAGGCTATCGGAACAAAACTCAGCAAGTTATGGGACTTTATCTTTGCCGATATCATACTACGAAGAAATAAGAGCTGCGCACACAGGCCCAAGATTTTTGTTTCGATTGACTTAAAAACTTGACTAAACATTCTCGAAATGTTTCATTATAACAAAAAACAAAAGAAAAATATGGCTTTTCGAGAATGTTAGAGCCTACGTGCTCCCTTGAGTAATAAATTGTTTTCTTCGATTTTATAGACAATAAACTTTAAACGCGTTTTTCTCGAAAGTAGGTTTAGAAAGTCCGTGTCCATCGTCATTCAAAAACCACTGCACCAATTTTTTTCAAATCTTGCACACACTTTCTACATATAAAAAACCAGACCCCAACGTTTCCCTTTTCGTTATTTGTTACTTTGGGGAAGTTTAACAGCTACAAAATGGCGTATTTTTTCGTGAAAAGTCGTAGTTTTCACTTTGAACAACCACCAAAAATAATAATAAAAAGGCGGGTGGGTAATGTCAGAGATATAACTGGATGTCGTGAATATGAAAAAACTGGCACGCTTCCATTACTTTTCCGAATATCATATAGTTGATTGAATGTATGAATTGTGCAAGCTTTCCCTTTTTTCATTAATAGAGTTTGAAGCGATGCACCTACATTAAAGTACAGATTTAACATTAAACAGCTACTATTCTACAACTATATATTCCAATCTTGAAACAATTCCTTCTTAATTTGGTAATATAGGAGGCTAGGTACGACAAATTTGTAGTTTATTTTTATTGAAGCTATGAAGTTCGACGATATCTTATTCTCTTATTCTTAATAATAATAAAAATAATAATAATCATAATAATAATAATAATAATAATAATAATAATAATAATAATAATAATAATAATAATAATAATAATAATAATAATAATAAGAATAATAATAATAATAATAATAATAATAATAATAATAATAATAATAATAATAATAATAATAATAATAATAATAATAATAATAATAATAATTATAATAATATTAATACAGAATAATGTTAATTGTTTCGCATGGCATATTTTCACACGACCCCATACTAGTATAAAGATTTGTTCAACATCATCATTTTCGCATTCCCATTGCCGTTCGTAATTGAATGTATTAGTGACGGTACAAATTATTTTGATCAACCTTTTTGTAGGAAATATTGAAAGTTTAATATACTCTTAATGTTTATCGGTGGCACAAAAAAGTGCCTTGAATTGTCACAATCAACAATATCTGCATTTAGATCTGAGATAGTTCTCGTGTGTGTTTTGTTTCGGCAACAGTTGCTCAGAAAATGGCAGGAAAGCGATAATCTTTAGCACTCAAAAGTGCTTTGAATTGTCTGAAAAGTACTTTGAATGGGCTTTGTGTACTATTGAAAAACTTCAATGTTGTCGCAAAACACGTTCAAGTTGAAAATTTTTGATTCTATTGGTAGTTAGATTATATAAATCCTTCTACAGATCACGGAGCTATGAGCTTTCAAAATACGAGAAAGGCAAACGCACCTTATGAATTATCCTCTTTGACACTCGTTTATACCAAACATTTCAGGAAAGTTTAATTTTGAACTATTTGAGATTATGTCACACAACTGAAAATTTTATCATAGAATTGTGATCATATTTCCGATGGAATGTCGCAAGAATTATGTTGATTCATTAGATACAATAGGAGATATTCACGATCAAAAACTTATCACTCTCTCAGAGGGTAAATTTTGAAAAGGCGCCCCATAGTAAAGTAAGTCGTATTCACGACAATAAAAAAATCAAACAGAAACGTTGGGGTCTAAAAAATTTTCTACTCTAATTATGCTGCGTTCATTTGTTCACTTCTGATTAATCTGCGCTGAGATACAGTAGACACCGCAAATGATGATTTTTAAGAAGTATTCGCAAAAATACCTCTTCACCGACTTATTTCTCAATTTTTTCCCACGAAAAAATTACGAAATGTTGTTTGAATGATGATTTTTATTATACAAAATATTTGAATTTATTTTGTTGAACGATAGTTCTTTAAAAAATTCACAAAAATGATAATTTTTTTCATCATTCAGACCCTACATCCCCCTCCAGCCCGTTATCATAAATATCTCGACTTGTATTAACGGCAGTAACATAATTCTTTCACTATTTCATCAAAAAATATCAAAAATAGCGCACCTTCTGCGTGGTTGAAAAAGAAACGCACAGGTCGCAGTTCTCGATGTGGATATACAAATAACCTACAACGACTAATTTCGAATTTGTTTTACCTTTTATTCGTAGCTGTCTATCTACCCAAGCTATGGGTAAAACGCGCCATAGATCCAAGAAGGATCCAAAAGATGCTAAGCGTCTGAAGCCAAGTGAAGTACAGGTAAACGACCGTTTCCTGAGTAACAACCAATACGCTGATCTGCCAGTTGATGTCGAAGAGGAACTGCAGAAAAAGAAAAAAATGCCACCTTTCTACCTGGAGGCTTCCCACCGACTCTACGCTCGGATTTCAACACCCTGATCAGCATAAGACTACGGGCAACAGTCCGTTTATGTACCGAAGGCTACAAAATAACTATTCCGGCTTTGAACCACTACAAAGCAGTGGAATCTTAGGTTGTACTTCGAGGACTACCCGACATGATGGAAGCCGAACTAAAGCAGGTACTGTCGGAAGCTGGACTAAAGCCTGTGATGGTGTTTAAAATGAAACGACATAACACGGACAACAATTATCGAAATCAGCTGTACCTGGAGCATCTGGATAAGGGCTCCATCACCATGAGTCAACTGAAAACGATAAAAACGTTATTCCATATAATCATGGAATGGCAAAAGTATAAACCGGTACATCGGGATGTCACACAGTGCACGAACTGTTTGAACTACGGCCATGGAGCGGGGAATTGCCATATGAAAAGTCGGCGCAGGAAATGTGCCGAATCACACAATACCAACGATTGCCTACTAGATGAAATCGCTGTTAAATGTGTGAACTGTGATGGCGACCATACATCTACTAACAAATCGTGTACCAAACGTGCTGAGTTCACAAAAATTCGACAACAGGCGTCTCGTAAACAATCAACGCGCAAGAATGTTCCACAGAAGGATGAAATTAATTGCCCACGGCTCCCACCGAAGAGGGATATTCCAAATTTGCCGCCACTTCCTCACAGCAATCCAAAAGATACTATGCTCACTCGACGTCAGAAAAAAAATCATCATTGCTGGGGACCTGAACGCACGGCATGAACTGTGGGGAAACAAAAGACAGAATCGAAACGGATTCGTACTTGCCGAAGATTACGAAGCTAGACAGTACAACATCCTCGCTCCGGATCAACCAACGCGACTTTCCAGATCGGGAGTTCATTCCATTTTGGATATATTCATCAGCAACATCGCCATAGACAGCCCTCCTGTTGTCTTCAACGAGCTATCTTCCGACCACTTTCCAATAATATTGACATTGGGATCTTTACCATAACCAGTGCCTATTCAACCTCGGAGGAACTATTATCGCACCGACTGGGTCCAATTTCAACAAGTCGCTGACCAACTTATTACTATCGATTTGCCACTTCATTTCCCAATGGAAATCGATGCGGTCCAATCTTCCTTCCAGCATTCAATCACAGTCGCTCGTGATAAGACGGTTCCAGTACAACATATGCCGAGTTCCTCTCTTCAAATTGACAGTGTCACCAAGAAACTCATCCGACTTCTAAATATCTACCGGTGGCAGTATCAACGAACTGGAATCCTAGATAAGAAGACCTTTTATAACAACTTAACTAGGATAATCCATTGAAGGATAACTGAGCTTCGCAACAGGAATTTCCAGCAAAAGCTTCTAGAATTTCTCCCACATTCAAAGCCCTTCTGGTCATTAACGAAGGTGCTTAAGAAAAAAACCGAAGTTCATTCCTCATCTGATGTCACCCCAGGACGCAGCTGAAGGAATACCTTTAATCACACCAGTAGAGAAGGCCCTTTCCTACTAGAAGCAGATTGTTACGGAAAAACAAACCGCAATTGTTTTTAACGATTTATTAATATTTAGTTGGAGCAGACAATCAATACTACCTTCATTGGGGTCTGTCGCTGACGATGTCCAGCCAGCGACTGGCACCATTGAAAAAGGTGACAAGCGATTATAAATACACTCTCCTACTCAATGCTTGATCGGAGAAATAGATATAAAGCGAGAAGACTAGTGTTTGATGGACAGAGAAGATGTATGGATGTAAGGTATCGGTCGGGTGACGGCCAGGATGTAGACCATGTTCGATGTACGTTCTACTGTGTCTGACTGGCGTTTTATAGTGACTAAAACAAGATTCAGAGTGGCGAAATTGTAGCGTGTATGCATGGAATGCGTATCTTTTTCCAATAAATCATCTTTTCTGTTAGTTTTTCATTCATTTGGCATCTCCAATATATGTTCCCGCTCAGTCATTGCAAAACTGATCTTGATTATTTTCCATAAATACGTTTATTTTATTATCAATATACATAAGTTTTTCTACGCCATGGCATCCACAATACGGATCAGGGTCATTTCGCCAAAAGCCATTTCGCTGAAAGCCGTTTCGCCGAAAGTCATTCCGCCGAAAGGGTTATTTCGCCGAATGACATTTCGCCGAATCACATTTCGCCGAATTGGTCACTTCGCCGAATGCCATTTCGCCGAAAGCCATTTCGCCGAAAGGGTCATTTCGCCGAATCCAGAAATCGTCCTGAAATCGTATTTAGAATTGATTTAAATTAAAAACAAAAGAAAGATGATAGCTTTAACGCCCATTGTTTTAACCTGCCATTGTACTTCTTGAATAATGATTGATTGTTGTACTTTTGAATAAAGATTGATTCATGAACCTCAGAAAATAGTTCCCAAGAAAACTTGTTGACTATTAGCTAGTAAGCATCAAAGCAATTGCATAGGTGTATCTAATAGGCAAATGTAGGTGGTATTTTCCGTTTATTAAGTGAAAATGAAAAAATACTAATGCGACTACGCCACATCGTTTTGGTTCATGTGCTGTCCGACCTCGCTACCGCTCGTTCGGACCTAACTAAAGCAAAGAAACCTAGCTTTGAGTAGACCGGGCAAACGAGACGGTTACAGGTTTGTATGCAAGAGGCCGCCGCTTCCGACGGCGGGTCGGCTTTGGCTGCGCCACATCAGTTATACAGGAGACATAACATGCAGGAGATATGACCCTTACGGCGAAATGACCCTTCCGGCGAGATGACCCTTTCGGCGAGATGACCCTTTCGGCGAAATGACCCTTTCGGCGAAATGACCCTTTCGGCGAAACGACTTTCGACGAAATGACCTATTCGGCGAAACGACTTTCGGCGAAATGGCATTCGGCGAAAGGACTTTCGGCGAAATGGCTTTCGGCGATATGACCCGCTCCCCTGATCTTGATTTTTTTTCCATAAATACGTTTATTTCATAGGCAATATACATAAGTTTTTCTTCGCCATGGCATCCACAATACATAGTACTTTAAACCTAATACATTTCGAATATCATATTAATATTTTAGTTTTCGTTAGTTAGTCGAAACATTGTTTTTATCAAGCGATTTGCTATTATAAATTACATTAAATAAAGTACATTCATTTTGTACATGATCTTATAACTATTTCAAGTTTGTTTGTATATAAGATAGCTGGCTAATGGTTGAACTCATGGAGGAGAAAACAGTTTAACATAAAATAAAATTTAAATTGGAACTCCAATGGACTTAATCAAATGATAAAGAAGTTTCATGAAAGGAAGGTCACGACAAGTAAGAATGTCAAGAACTGGGACATTGGATAGTCTACCTTGGGTACGCAATGAATTTATTAGTTGAGATCTCACATCACGATACTCCACGCATGTCCAAACGACATGATAAATATCGCGATAACCTTCGCTACAAGCACAATGATTAGTCTCGGAAAGTCCAATTCGAAGGAAATGTGCATTTAACGTGTTGTGATTGGACATGAGTCTGGACATCACACGAATGAAGTCCCTACTCACATACAGTCCCCTGACCCATGCCTTTGTCGATATTTTAGGAGTAATTGAGTGCATCCACCGACCCAGATCATCTTTATCCCAAGAAGAACAGCTGGCAAGTGTTCTTTGGCGAGACTCGCTATAGAATTTGTTGAAAGCAATCGGTCTCTCATAAATTTCACCCTCAATAGCACCACGTTTAGCTAAAAAAAGGCTCTTTCATTGCCTGGAATGGAGCAATGAGCCGGGACCCAAACTATTGTGATTTGATAATTATTCAATATGTCGTTCAGGCACTGTTTTATTTTGTCCAAGAAAAACGGTTTTTTGCCAGCAGCGTTTGAGCGAATGGCTTCAATTGCACTGAGACTATCTGTGAAGAGAAAGTAATGGTTTTTAGATAATGTGACGAGAGAGAGAGATTGCCAAATTTCATTTCCATCGAGATTTTCCCTGCTGCCAAATAAAGAAATAAAGAAAAGAAATACACGATTACATTCTAACTCTAATGAACTGCTGCTAACTCTGCTTTATAAACAGGTTCTTGAAGCCTAAATGAAGCCGAAGCTTTATTGTTGAATATACCAAACCCAGTAGCCTCTTCAATTTGTGATCCATCCGTGTAAAATATTTTCTCAGAGACAATATGCTTGAACTTACTTGTAAATACTTTTGGGATTTCCATCAAGCGTAGGTGTTCCGGAGTTCCACGCACTTCCCGCTGCATGGATGTGTCGAAAAATAACGTTGAGTCAGGAACATTTAGAAGGGTGTCAAGGATAGGAATATATCTTGAATAATTGATTTCCTGTGACATATGGTTAGAATATACTGTCATGAAACTTGTTTGAGATTGAAGCTCAACTAGCCTTTCGAAGTTATTAATAACCCGGGAATTCAGTACATCACATCTTATTAGCAGTCGCGATGAAAGCTCCCAAAAACGATCTTTCAATGGAATAACTCCAGCCAGAACTTCAAGACTCAATGTATGTGTCGAATGCATGCAGCCTAAAGCAATTCGCAAACAACGATACTGAATTCGCTCCAGTTTGATAATATGAGAGTTTGCAGCGGAACGAAAGCAAACGCATCCATATTCCATCACTGAAAGTATCGTTGTCTGATACAATTTTATTAGATCTTCGGAATGAGTATCCCACCAAGATCCTGTTATTGTCCGAAGAAAATTTACTCTTTGTTGGCATTCTGTTATCAGATACCTAATGTGTCCTCCTCAAGTGCCTTTGGAATCAAACCACACCCCGAGGTATTTCAAAGTCAAAATCTGCTGGATCATTCTTCCCATCATATGAAGCTGAAGCTGCGCGGGATCATGCTTTCTTGAAAAGACGACCAGCTCTGTTTTCTCCGCAGAGAATTCGATATCCAGATGAACAGCCCAAACGGACATGTTATCTAAGGTATCTTGCAATGGTATTTTGCAGATCAATAGCTTTGGGTCCAGTAACTGGAACCACGCCATAGTCTGCCAATTGTCTTAGTGTGCATGTGCAACAGCCCTAATTTTATCATAGATCAGGTCGAAATCTATATCTTAGCTAGTACAGATAGTAGATCAGTAAAGTTATTGCAATACTCACGGCTGGCTATTTTAACATATTGCATCAGCCAGAAAAAACTGTTCCACCGAGCGAGTTGATTGATTATGTACATAAGCGACGCGATCGCATTGAATTCACGTATACCCATAGGTGGTAGTTATAGGTGGTAGTTAGTCAACCAGATATATGTAAAGCTGGAATATATATATATATATATATATATATATATATATATATATATATATATATATATATATATATATATATATATATATATATATATATATATATAAATATAGCTTTTGGTTAGGTACTTATATTTTGAGTATGAAAAGGACGGTTTTTGATTTTAGCGAGGCTTCTTGGTTCAACTGTTGGACCCAGAACACCGGAGCTCGTCGTTGTTTTTCCACTTTGCATCCGTTGATCGATCTACTTCCTTGTTTGTAACGCAGGCGGGGAATCAGATTAACCAGGCGACCAGAATTAGTATCGGCTTGTAACGCAGGACGGTACTAACTGGACGAAGGACTCCACCCCAAAGTCTATAAGCGTGTAGCATTTGTTACGCAGGTGCTGCACACTATAGACTCCATCTAGACTTAGAGGTGGCTTGTGCCACAGGACATCTCTAACTAGAACCTTGCTCGACCGTCGGTTAACCGGTGGAAGTGATTACCGTAGAAGTTAGGTCAGGCACAAAATTATGTGCTGTAAGGTAGTTAGTGCATTGAAGTGTAAAAAGCTGTTGAAAGAATAAAAGGGAAAAAAAATAATAATAAAGTGCGGTCTATAGGTTCATTGAAAGAAAATACCCCTCTCGCCGCTAGAGACTTCGCATTGTGGTGACAGCGAAAAAAAAACATTTGAAAAAAATTCGGAACGCTATTCGAGAGGAGGTATTGTACCGCGAGTGAGTTTTAAATGAAGAAAATTATAATCAGGTGAGTCTGCATTTAAATTTTTTATATATACAGTGGATAAATAAACGCACGACAAGGCAAGTTTATGAGCCCAGCATTGTGTACATTGTCGGTACCAGTGATATCCGCGGTCATGCTGAAAATTTGAGTTTCTTTTTCTTCACTTCGGTCAGGTTTGCGGGCGCTAGAGTGAAAATAAAGCTAGGAATTATTGCGCACGCAGACAGTTAGAATAACAGCGGTCAGGTACATAATTGACTGAATGCACACGAAGTTCTGATCGTACTAATAATCGACGTCCGCGCGAGTATTTCTGTGCTAAGGAAAGCACATAATAGACATATTGATAAAACGAGCAAACGCAGCAGACACAACCACGTACACATATCGACAATAATATCATTGGGTTACTTTTGCACTTGACGCGCGCGCGAATGAAATGAAATAAAAAACAGACATATATCTGACTCTTATATTTGACAACCACTTATGCTCCGGCAATGATTGTTGGTTCATATTTTTGCTACCAACTATAACATAAGAAAAATATCGGAACAAGTAGTTTTGCATTTTAAATTCAAAGTATCTTAAATATAAATCTCAAATGAAACGGTAGAACGTTTTCTCGTACTAATTAAATATATTGAAACCCATTCACGATGACGACATGTCATCCACGATTCAAAGTAACAACCTATGCACATATCCGGAATAGTGACAAAAAGCGCAAACAATGCATTTTAAACCACGCGCATAGCAGCGGTATGATGAATGATGATACATACAGTGTAAATAATAATAACAATAAAGGGTAATAACTTCGCGCGATCGACTTCGCGAACGATTGAAACATTACTTGCGCAGATTAAATTCTCGTATGGTATGTAATACTAGGAAATTTGTAACTGTGTTGGCCAGAGATGGCATTTCACCAGAGTTATACACGCTAGAGTAGGATTTTGGCCACACCAAGGATGAAAAAAACGAAGCACCGCACAAAGAGGAAAGCGCACTTCTTCTCAGTGTCGAATAGACAGCATTTGAGTGTGTGCTTGTGGTTAAAGCAGCTGGCGCGAGTGAAACACATTCTCTTCGCATGAATCGCTCACACGCGCTCTCGTCTAAATACACCCAAGTGACCACTGGCGCGTGATTGTGAGCGAACACTTCTGTGAACTTCAATTAAAAGAGAGTAGATCTGGCCTTGCTATGAAAAATTTGCAAGGAAAACCGAAAATTTTACGATAAATTGTTTTATTTTGCTGATTTTGCGTGTCCACGCTTCATCTACGAAAACCATACAGCAGAGTGCTCACCGGCGTGTACACCTCTGTGAAAGTATCTGCATCCTCCTCAGAGAATTTATTAGCTAATGCTCTAGCACTTTGGTGCGATTCAGTGGAAGAGGTAAAAGGAAATAAACAAACGCACTCATGATGCGTGCACACTTACACAACAGCGGTGTATAAATGTGAAAGAGAAGAGCTCTCGTTGAAGTTGTCAGTGCGAGGGGAGAAATTTTGCTTGCTCTTCGTCACACAGAGGAGATAGACATCTCTGGTGTTGGCCATGGTCAAGATATTGCGGCCTACGATGATTTGTAGATGTTTGGAACATATCAAATTTGCTATGACTAACAAGTATTTCGAGATTCCAATCAAAATATTTAACTAATATAGATTGCATGAGTTGTAGCAAAATAATAAATTACATTTACATGTCAGTTCGGTATTTTATGCTGGTTAGAGTTGCACACGATGCTAACATTTGTGTGTATGGTATATCATACGGTGTAATAATTTCGTGTAAAAAAGATTTCTAACAGTGGTTTTGCGTTTCCCATAATTTTCAAAACATAATATGATGGAACTGATGTTATCAGTTCATTCGATTCAAATTTTAAAACCCATGTGTTATAATGGATGTGGTAATACTAAAAGAACAGCGCAAAAATTGCAATTCCGGGCGAAAGTTGCTCGTGCAGGGTTTCTTATTGAGATGTGTTATACAATGACCAGTAATTTAAAACTAGGTCAAGTTTGTTTACGATGATTGTGCTTTTTGTTTTTCGACCATGACCACGGTCTAGATCGTAGTTTTTCACTGTTAAATAATGATAGGTAGTCGACGGAAATCGTACTGGTGGGGGGTAGTGAAAACAAAACTATTAGAAGCGCACAGCGTGTTTGAAAAATTCCTGCATATGTTAAAAATGATGCTCGTAAAAACATACAACTGAGGTTTTACAAAAATACAAGAGTATAAAAATGAAATGAAGAGCTACTAGTTAAAAAGATAAAGCGGCATAGCGAATTAAAGTCACATTGACAATGGCGAACGAAAATAATATTGAAGGCGGTGGTGCCTATCGATTTCCGATGTTGGATGCAATACAATGTATACCAGAATTTCATGATTCAGTTAATGAACTAGAACCATTTTTATGTCAAAAAAGTTATTTTGCGGAGCAAATCCCGCAAGGAGCGAATGTAAAACCTTTAGCAAATGTGATACTTACGAAATTAAAAGGAAATGCCGCAACTTTCATTAATAGAATAAGAGCCAACACAATAAATGATGTGTTCAAAAATTTGAGAGATCAATTTGCAGTAAAAGTTAAAAAAAAGAAGGAAAACCGAAAGAACCGTAGAAGAGATTCTTATCAGGATCGAAACTCTTGAACAAAAATATGGAGAATCTTTTGAAGAGTACGCTGAAAGAGCGCTACAAATAATGGAATTTATTGACGCTCAACAAGAGAATCAAGTCACGGAGGAAGTACAAAAATCCTTTGCAGAAAGAGCATTAACGATTCATTTTATAGCAGGATTATTGAATAAAACCTTAAAGCAACTAGCAAAAAATCACAGGCTTCTTAAGTTTCAAGAATTAATAGGATTCCTAAAAGAGGAGGCAAAAATCAGCTATATATTAACAAATATTGAAAATCGGCTGCTATTGATAAACCAAAACTCTGTCCAAGCAACAAAAATAAATGTTATCCAGAGAGACAAATTGAAAATTTCCATAAATACAACCGGAATTTACACAACGAATTTTATCGTAACGACAGATGCTTGATCGAAGATAGCAATTTTGATAGTAAACACTTAAAATATAATGCAAAACAACTGTGGGTAAACTGCATGACATACAGTAATAGAAACATATTGCGAAGATATGATAATAATATCAGAAGCAGAAAGGTGCCTGATCAAAGGAGATATGGATATGATCAAAGGAGATATTCGAACGCAAATAATTTCAAGGAAAAACGTCCAGAAGGGATATGGGTTAAACTACATAACACAAAAGACTATGAATTTATGATGTTATTGAGATCGGCAACCGGACCTAATAACGAAATGAGTTTCCTAGTAGACACAGGAGCAAGTGGCAACATGATAAGTAGACGAAACGCAGAGTACATGGGGGCATATACAATTAATGGACACGAAGTCATAGAATATTCTGGGGTAACAGGTACTGTTAGAAAAACATTAGATACCGTAGAACTAAATTTCATCATCGCAGGAAGAATTTTCCAAACGAGGTTCGACGTAGTGGAGAATTTAACTCCAGGTGGTATTTTGGGAATGAGATTTATGAATAAGTATGTTCTTAGTATGCACATTGACCGAGGGTGGATATGTTTACGGAAAATACCCCTCACATTTGAACCAAAAACGGAATCGTATGAAACTCATCAGAAACGGGAGAACAGAGTCTCGAAATACGAAGCAGGTAACGAGGTCAAGGTACAGGAAAAATACCAAACAGAAGATCAAACCAAGTTTAGTCTACAGGGTAGGCAGTTTACAGAAACGACAAAAAATACACGGGGCAATTGCAAGAAAGTATGCAACCACATGAATTGTTGAAAATAAATTGTACTAAAAACAATCAATTGTTAGTGAGAATTGCTTCAGTAAATAAACCGAATGAAAAAATTACATATATGCTTGATACTGGAGCCTTTTATAACGCGATGAGATGGGATACTGTTGCTAAAATAGGAGCAGAGGAAATCAACCATAAAGATAATTTATACATTGCTGGCTTTGATGGAACTCAATCACAGACTATTGGGTCAGTGAAAATAACGTTGATTATTGGAAAAACTCAATACAGAGTTAGGTTTTACATAGTAAAAGATTTATGTGTTCCTGGAATCATTGGAGCAGAGTTTTTAAATATATATACGATTTATGTTACTCATAATTTCGAGTACATATGCCTAAGTGTACCAAACGAGCACAATAATGTAGCAACTATACCAGTAACAGGAAAAGAAAAGGTACACGCAACTGAACATTATGGGATGCGTCCTGCAGATAAGAGTGGGTGCAACATTGAATTAGCCACCCGCATAAATAATGAAAGAAAAAATGAAGTAAATGGTTATAATGAGAAGCCAAAGATGTCTTCAAACAGTGCAACTAAAGCAAACAATAATTTTGAAATAAAAAAATCTCCAAGTAGTAATAGCACAACCGAAAAACATATTAAATCTGATGCAAAGAGTGGCAAAAATGAGGTAATTATCGTCAATGCTGGAGTCTTGGAAGGCAGTTTAGCAAAGCATAGTAAATATGAAATGAATAAAAATGATAACATTAATGCATCTTATCAGAGCAACTATGAGTTATACAAAACCGACGATCGTTCAGATAGTATGCTCTGCGGTTGTGGAACTAATATTACTCATGAAGAAGAAAAAGATTTTATTGACAGAGAGTATGACGAGGAAGACAAATGTTTCCTTGATTTAGATACAAATCAAGACGTAATTCTTACGGAAAACAAAAGATACGGTCAAACAACTGGTCAGAACCGGACGGATAAAGTACTGGAAACATTGAGTACAAATCACTTGAAAAGAGAAAACTTTGTAGGCATAGAGAGAATTATGGCAACGTATAGCGATGTCTTCTATTTGAAGGGGGATAAATTAACTATCACCGATGCAGCAGTACATGAAATTGAAACTACTTCAAACGTGCCTATCAATAAACGGCAATTCCGGATGCCACTAAAAATCACATTAATGAAGAAATTGAAGAAATGCGTAGGCAAGGTATCATAAGGCCTAGTAAGAGTCCGTGGAATGCATCAGTCTTATGTGTTCCTAAGAAGGACGATGAATTTGGCAAAAAGAAATACAGAATTGTGTTTGACTTTAGGGCTCTAAATTTAGTAACAAAGCCATTTGTATACCCAATTCCACTAAGCGACGAGTTTTTAGACAATCTCGGAAACAGTAAATATTTTTCCACTTTGGATTTAAAATCGGGATTTTACCAAGTACCCATTAACCCAAAAGATGCTGCCAAGACAGCGTTTTCAACTCCAAAAGGCCACTTTGAGTTCACAAGAATGGGGGCCTATGGCCTATGGGTTTACGAAATAGTCCATCCACTTTTCAGCGATTAATGAATACAGTGTTGTATGAAATAAATGACGTGAAAGCTATAGTCTAATTGGACGACATAATTGTTTTTGGTTCAACTATTGAAGAACATAACGATAACTTGTGCAAAGTTTTAAGGGCATTGCGCCGACATAATTTGAAAGTCGATACAGGAAAATGTCAAATTTTAAAAACGGAAATAAAATACTTAGGTCATGCAATCGACAAGGAAGGCATCCGGCCTACGGAAGAGAACATTAAAGCAATTAAAGAAATGATTGCGCCCAGGTCGGTTAAAGGAGTCCGCTCATTTTTAGGGACAGTAAATTTTTATGGAAAATTTATACCACATATAGCAGAGAAACGTAAACCACTAAACGATCTCTTGCGAAAGAATGTGAAGTTCGTTTGGACAAACGAGTGTCAAAAAGCCTTTGAGGAACTAAGAAACTTTTTAACTTCAGATACACTGTTGGTAAGACCAAATTACAAAGACAAGTTCGTAATCACAACAGACGCTAGTGAGTACGCCCTTGGAGCAGTACTTTCTAATGAAAAATCGGTTGAGAGACCAATAGCATACGCAAGCAGGGGCCTGGTAGGTGCCGAAAGAAGGTACCACACAATCGAAAAGGAACTATTGGTGATTGTATGGGCAGTAAACCGCTTCAGACATTATATTTACAATCAAAAATTCATTGTCTATACTGATCATAGACCTCTTATTTCAATATGGCACTTAAAAGAATCTTCGCCAACCCTTACACGACTACGTCTAAAATTACAGGGACTCGAAATAGTTATTCGCTACAAACAAGGTAAAGACAATGTTGTGGCAGACTTTTTGTCGTGATTACCCAAGCAGGCCGAGTCCTTACACCCTATATCAGTAGTCACTAGACAACAGAAACGTCAACAGCAGCAAGCGGAAAACAATGAACTTGCGAAGCGGAAAGACACGGAAAATAAAACAATTCTTTTTTAAAAATAAACAAAAGACAGAATGGAATCCGCACATGGACGGATTAGAAAACATCGATTTTGGATGGGACGAAAAAGAAGACTATCTTCTTATTTCGACTAATATGAAATATGCATAAATAGCAATGATATCAAATTTGATCTGCTGAAATTTTCAAAATAAAAAACAATAGAAAGCGATTTTGATGGTACTTTTGTAATAGTAAACAGTAGATCAGCATACAAAGAACTAACCGAGCTGGTAGATTTACCACACGGCTTAAAAGACTATTTGAATGGAAGAATATTCGCAATTCCTGAACATAAAATATGGGGATTAGTTTTAAATGGCTCAAGTAAATCACTAACCGACACAAAAATTCTATTAGATGGGTTAGTAGATGGTTTCAGTAATTGTCCCGAAGACATGAAAGGTGCGAAAAACGTTCAGATAATTTCTTACCGAAATATGCAGAAAATTCCCGAATCAAATGTACTGAGGTTCATCGCTGAAAAATTTGATAAAATTTTCACCCTATTCGCACCAGAAAAAGACAGAATGTGGGTACCAGAAAAAGATCGCGAAGCTTTATTGAAAGAGTTCCACGATGCTCCTCTAGGTGGACATGTTGGAAGTAAACGAATGACAGAGCGTATGAGTCCACTGTTCCAATGGACTAATATGCGCAAAGATATCGAAAATTATGTAAGACAATGTGATTCTTGTCAGAAGAATAAAATTGGCCGTTCGAATAAAATTCCAATGAAAATTACTACGACATCATTGGAACCATTCGAAAAGCTGTACATGGATATAGTACAGGGTGATTTTTTAAGAGCTTGAGAACTTTTTTAAACAATAAAACGCATAAAATTTGCAAAATCTCATCGGTTCTTTATTTTAAACGTTAGATTGGTACATGACATTTACTTTTTGAAGATAATTTCATTTAAATGTTGACCGCGGCTGCGTCTTAGGTGGTCCATTCGGAAAGTCCGCTTTTTTATCGACAAATTTTGTTCAGCGATGAGGCTCATTTCTGGTTGAATGGCTACGTAAATAAGCAAAATTGCCGCATTTGGAGTGAAGAGCAACCAGAAGCCGTTCAAGAACTGCCCATGCATCCCGAAAAATGCACTGTTTGGTGTGGTTTGTACGCTGGTGGAATCATTGGACCGTATTTTTTCAAAGATGCTGTTGGACGCAACGTTACAGTGAATGGCGATCGCTATCGTTCGATGCTAACAAACTTTTTGTTGCCAAAAATGGAAGAACTGAACTTGGTTGACATGTGGTTTCAACAAGATGGCGCTACATGCCACACAGCTCGCGATTCTATGGCCATTTTGAGGGAAAACTTCGGAGAACAATTCATCTCAAGAAATGGACCGGTAAGTTGGCCACCAAGATCATGCGATTTGACACCTTTAGACTATTTTTTGTGGGGCTACGTCAAGTCTAAAGTCTACAGAAATAAGCCAGTAACTATTCCAGCTTTGGAAGACAACATTTCCGAAGAAATTCGGGCTATTCCGGCCGAAATGCTCGAAAAAGTTGCCCAAAATTGGACTTTCCGAATGGACCACCTAAGACGCAGCCGCGGTCAACATTTAAATGAAATTATCTTCAAAAAGTAAACGTCATGTACCAATCTAACGTTTAAAATAAAGAACCGATGAGATTTTGCAAATTTTATGCGTTTTATTGTTTAAAAAAGTTCTCAAGCTCTTAAAAAATCACCCTTTAGTACTCCCAGAGTCTGACTGGTGTAACAAATATGGCCTTGTTATGCAAGACGATCTGACTAGGTATTTAGTTGTAGCACCGATGGAAAATTAAGAGAGTTCCACGGTTGCTCAAACTTTTGTGAATAACTATATATGTAGATTTGGGACACCCGCTGAATTAGTAACGGATAATGGGTCCAATTTTGTTAGTTCATTAATGAAATATATGTAAAATTTTAAAAATTAAGAAAATTACTATTAGTACATATCATCCGCAGGCAAACCTAGTCGAAAGATCCAATAGAGAATTAAAAACATATCTTAGACAATATGTGGGTAACGATCCTAGAATATGGGACCAACGTGTACCATTTTTTACATTTGAATATAATACTACAATTAACACATCAACAGGTTACACTCCGTTTGAGTTACTACATGGGAAACGAGCAAATATTCCTAATTCAATGTACAAATATAACAATGATGGAATGTACTATGAAGATTATGTGAATGAAATGCGGTCATCATTCAAACGATTGCATCACCAAGCACGAGAAAATTTAATTAAGTCAAAAGAAAAACGTAAGGAGCTGTATGATAAAAACTCCAACGAATGGCAACCAATGTGGGGGGACTTGGTGTTAGTCAAAGCCAATCCCACAGGCGCAGGCCAAAAATTACAATCACTTTGGAGAGGACCATATGAAGTAGTCGCTTCACCTAGTGAACAAACAACAACAATTAAAAATGGAAACAGGCTTGAGAAAATCCATAATAATCGCTTGAAAAGATATACCGAATGATCGATGAAAAAAAAAACAAAAAAAACTTGTAATCACTCAAAAGATTTTAAATATAAATACAAATAACCAAACTTTTAAACCAAATATGCGATTTTGGAACACAAAATCAAGATGTAATTCAAGTTAACAAAATATGAAAAATTATTAGCAAAAAAATATCTTCGACAAAGCGATGTTGTTTGAATATGCAACATAAAAGTGTAAGTTAATGTAAAACGGACAAAAGTTATTTAAAAGTGTACGACTAGATATCAACACGAACAAAACATTGAAGAATGAATCAGGGTTAAAAGTATCAAAGGAGAAATAATCCGTTTTGAAAAAGTAGAATACGTAAAACAATATACAGACATTTATAAAAGAATGGGAAAACTTAAAACTACAAACCAACATTATGGCTATGATGCGTTACAAAAACAGAAAAAAAACATTATAAAAAAAACGGGATTAAAACAAAATCAATGTTGTCAAGATGTTAACTGAGTATGCAATATGAAAACCAAATGAGAACTTAATGAAAATCAGTGGGATAACAGTAAAAAGATAACAAGAAAATATCACAAAAGAGAGAATTAATGGAAACATTTTTGCTTACAATGGAAAGCAAACTTAATACAAGGGAAACAATATCAAGTAGTAGTAAAAGGATGATGGGATATAACTACAAGGGGGTACTCAATCGGTTTTTTTTTCATAGTTTTTATAGATTCAAAATAAAATGACATGATGAACATTAGGTCAGCACAAATATATTGATTCATAGTTAGACATTAAACTAATATGATGAAAAATAAAATTCAACAATAACGTAATGGAATTAGAATACGACTAAACGTTAGAGGACAACAAAATGAGAAAGATATAAGAAACTAGTGGACAGAGTAACGAATACCAAAACGACGTTGGCCAACATATATTATTATTTATTTATTTATTTATGAATTTGGTTCAGTGTATTCCGAGTCAACAAAAGTTTACTTTTTCGCTGTTATAATAATTGCCCACAAGTAGTGTTAAACCACCACAAACCTTCTGAGTTTCAGTAGTGCTAATCGTAATAATGCATATTTCGCATCCGTGGACTGTTTTTATCCATCCCATAAAACATATAGTGCGCTAGTGATAAAAAGTTTTCATCTCATACAGCTGCTATTCTTGCCGCGTTTATCGAAGTTGATAGCACTCACAGTCTCTCTCGGGTACTCATATTTTTGACACTTGCCTTACGCCGCTACCAACACTATGGTGAAAAGCAAATGCGACGCAGTTGTTTGTTTTGGTTCCTCTAGCACCCGAGGCACCAAAATAGTTTGCCGATTTTGCTTCAAAAGTTTCCACGTAAAGTGCGTTAACTTAAATAACTCGCTAGCTAAATCCATTCGGGTATGCCCAGGAATTTTCTGGCTGTGCCCCCCGTGCCGTGAAATCTCCAGTCGCAACGAGTTATCTGATGAGGCTATACAATTAACTCTCCAACGCACTACTTCAGCTCTGAAGATGATCGGTACTTTGACGGACACCATGCAGTCTTTTTGCAGAATGTATTCAAATGTTTGCACTAGATCCGGCTGCTTTCATCGGTCGAAGGAACCAACCGAACGTTATGTAAACGACAGCACTCCATTTCTCGAACGTCTGGATGATCTTCAACTTAACCTAACTAACCTTTTTGAATCCATACTGGAAGATACCAATAAACGGCCTCGAACCAGCAGCACCAGCAGACCATCTTTATCGCAGCCGGACAAAATTCCGAGAGTCGACGCTTCAATGTCAAACATATCCACTTCCAATTCTATAATACCGCTCGTTTCAGATACGAATAATAACAATCGTTCGACCAAACTCATAACCTTCCCCGGTGATGATAATGCCATTGTGATCACAACACCTATGCTACCAGGCGACAGCATCGCGACACAAAACGTCAATCTTCCGTCGCCGTCATTTCGAACTACAACTAGCAACTATACCAATGACATCGATCCGCCTCCACTTCCAACTTCTACTGATGTGCAATCAGCACCGTGGTGGTTACCATTGCCGATACAACTCATCTCCCAAATGCTCAAACTAACTATTCAACACCGACTTCTATGACCTCTACCGCTGGCACTGTCAATATATATCCGTTGCTACCACGAACCAACACTGCTACTACCATTAGTACAAATTCGACAAGCATCTGTAACACAATCACTCTGCAGTCAATTCCGGTTACATCTGCTGTTTGTTGGCCCGCTGCTTCAGACAACGCTGTAAGTAAATCTCACGACTACGGACTTACCACACGACACCGTTTTATTTCGTCGCAAGCAAACAACACGAACATCAATGCTTCATGCACTACAGTACCATTAAATAATGCTAGACAGGTTTCGGTTATTTCCAACATTACATATGTTGGTCCAACCCAGTTCCAAATTGTCCCTACTAGTAATCAGCAGGTAATAACTAATTGTACACCTCGCATGCAATCCATTATCAATAGCAATGCTACAGTCAATACGCAAAATACTACCCTTCTGGTAGCCCCCCCGACAAATCAGATTCCTAGCAACACTAGCAATAGAAATTGGTACTATCTAACCTTTTTACCTAGCGAAACAGAAGAAAATATTACCAACTACGTTCAATCTAAAACTAATTGTAATCGTAGCCACATTGTTTGCATCAAGCTTGTTAGGCAGTACCAGGACAGACCGCTATCTTTCATTTCGTTCAAATTAAGTGTTCCGCAAGCTTTTGAGCAAAATATTACGTCACCTAATTTTTGGCCGAATGGAGTGACAATCACCTCTTTTTTAGAGCGCAAGCCAGAACAGAGAACAGAATCAGCTATACGACCACAACCGATATCCCTACGCCGATCGAGCCCCTCTCGTCCCCTGCCCCAAAGATTGCTAAATTATCACAGGACCAGCAGACAAAATCAATCACCTCGTTTGTTTCCAGCCGCTACACGTCTCACTCGTCTAACCCCTCACCCCCGCACACCCTTGTTGTACCCTCTGTCGCCGACACCGTTTCATGCATTAACAGAGACACTGGTCTGAGCATCTACTATAAGAATATTGGGGGAATGAACCGTTCTCTCGTGGACTACTATCTGGCCTGTTCTGATGCTGCGTATGATATCTATGCTTTTACCGAAACCTGGTTAAATGATAACACGTTAACCAGGCAGATTTTCAGCAATTCCTACTCCGTATACCGACTTGATCGCAACGACGAAAACAGTTTGAAAAAGAGCGGCGGTGGTATTCTTATTGCCTGTCGCTCCAAATTCAATTCTCGCTTGGTGTCTCTCTCAAACTGTGAAAATGTTGAGCAAGTTTGGATCGCTCTTTCGTTCACACACTTTACATTGTACATTTGCGTGCTTTACTTTCCGCCTGATCGCGTGAATGATTTGAATCTGATCGAACAACACTTAAGTTCTCTTTCATTGATAAGCGATAAATTGAGCTTAAATGACAAAATTATGATCTTGGGTGATTTCAACCAACCTGGTATTAAATGGACTCGCAGTTCTAGTAAATATCTTTATCCGGATGCTTCATGTTCTTCTAAAACTCATACTACATTACGACTCCTGGACGATTACAACACCGCAGGTTTAGTTCAGCTAAGTGATAACTATAATAGCAATAATCGCCTTCTGGATCTTTGCTTCGCCAGTTATGAATTGTCGAGTACTTGTTCCATATCCATCGCTCCTTCGCCACTGGTTAAAATGTGTCGTCATCACCCTCCTCTCCAAATCACTATACCTGCATACACGCCAACCGTTTTTAATAACGTTTCTGAAGGCACATATTATGATTTCAAGAGAGGAAATTTCGAGGCAATGAATCAGTTTTTGCTGTCGCTAGACTGGAGAAGCCTGTTTACTAATGGCGATTGCAATTCCATTGCTATGTTATGGTCCCATATAGTTTCGTATGCTATCGATCAATTTGTACCCAAAAATATTCGACGTGAATCTGTCCATCCCCCATGGTCCAATCTGACCCTAAAACGTGATAAGCGTGCTAAACGTTCTGCTCTAAGAAAACTATCGAAGCATCCTTCGCTCCATTTGAGATCGTACTATATGTTCCTCAACAATCGTTATAAGCGACTGAACAAAATGTTATTTCATTCCCACCTCCTTCGTGTACAAAATAATTTAAAAATCAACCCCAAAAGCTTCTGGAGCTACGTGAACGAACAGAGGAAGGAATCAGGACTACCTAACCAGATGTTTCTTGGTGACTTTGAATCATCCGTGTTGCCTGACATTTGTAGCCTTCAAGTTGACGCTATCTATACGGATTTCTCCGCAGCCTTCGATAAGATAAACCACCAAATTGCAGTTGCTAAACTCGAAAAACTTGGATTCAGCGGATCTTTACTCAACTGACTTCAATCATATCTTATTGGTCGGAAAATGTTAGTGAAAATCGGTGAATGCATTACAACACAGTTTGCTGTAGGTTCTGGAGTCCCTCAAGGCAGTCACTTGGGACCATTTTTATTCTGGCTCTACCTCAATGATCTCAACTTTCTATTGAAATGCCACAAACTAACTTTCGCAGATGATTTTAAGCTTTATCATCTAGTAAGATCGCCCGACGACACTATATTTTGTCTTGAGTACGACTTACTTTACTATGGGGCGCCTTTTCAAAATTTACCCTCTGAGAGAGTGATAAGTTTATGATCGTGAATATCTCATGTTATATCTAATGAATCAAAATAATTCTTGCTACACGCCATCGAAAATATGATCACAATTTTATAATAAAATTTTCAGTTCTGTGACATATTCTCAAATAGTTCAAAATTAAACTTTTTTGAAATGTTTGGTATAAACGAGTATCAAAGAAGATAATTCATAAGGTGCGTTTGCCTATCTCGTATTTTGAAAGCTCATAGCTCAGTGATCTGTAGAAGGATTTCTATAATCTAACTACCAATAGAATCGAAAATTTTTAACTTGAAAGTGTATTGCAACAACATTGAAGTTTTTCAATAGTACACTATTGAAAACCTGTTTGATTTAATCCATGAAAGCACCAGCCAATCAGAACGCGAGATGTCTGAATCTATACAAGAGCATTCATATAAAAGATGAGTGGTTCATTTTTCCTACCATTTGCTGAGCAACTGTTCCCGAAACAAGACACACGAGAACAACACCGAGGACCTGTCGTCTCACTGTTTCCCGAGACACAATGACACCGAAAATCGGTAGAAAGGCAGCCAAAAAGTCCAGCAAGGCCCATTGCTGAAACAAGACACACACGAGAACCATATCAGATCTCAATATTTCCTACTAAAAGATTCATCAAGATAGAAGCTAAATTAATTTGCACCGTCACTAACACATTCAATTACGAACGGCAATGCGAAAGCGAAAGTGATAATTTTGGACACATCTTTATACTAGTATACAAATATGCCGTGTGAAACAGAGTTGAACAAATTGAACAAATGAAAGAGATGAACAAATGTTTCCACTTGATTTGCGCATTCTACTTTCCAGGCGTATCAGAACTGGCTAAACTTAAAGCAATCCTAAATATTTCTTTATCACAGTGGTGTGGTCGGGACGGGGTTTTCAACTCCTCATCGTTACGGATGGCCAGCTGCAGATGGCGAGGGATGATTTTCGTTTTCTTGTTGTCACGGGCAGCATTACCGGCCAATTCCAACACTTCGGCAGCCAAGTACTCCATCACTGCCGTCAGATAGATCAATGCACCGGCACCGACACGCTCTGCGTAGTTTCCCTTTCGAAGCAGACGATGGATTTTGCCAACTGGGAACTGCAGACCAGCACGGTTCGAGCGGGACTTTGCCATGCTCTTGAACCTTCCTCCTGTGTGCGTGTTTCTGCGTAAAAATTCCAAAAATGCTGTTAGCTCGACAGCCAATTCAGTATTACTGGCTGCTGCTATACTAACTCTCTCTTTTATATCGTCTCACTGTTTCCCATTCATTCTCTTACACCGTTACCAGTAGAGGTATGAAAAGAAATGTGATGTGAGAAATAGCGTCCACAATACCAACGATTGCTTACTAGATGACATCGCTGTAAAATGTGTGAACTGTGATGGCGACCATCCATCTACTAGTAAATCGTGTCCCAAACGTGCTTAGTTCACAAAAATTCGACAACAGGCGTCCCGTAAACAATCAACGCGCAAGAATGTTCCACAGAAGGATGAAATTAATTTCCCACGGCTCCCACCGAAGAGGGATATTCCGAATTTGCCGCCACTTCCTCGCAGCAATCCAAAAGATTCAGCCGCTGGATCACAAAAAGAATCAAAAATCAAAAATCCCTCCTGGATGGGGCAATAATCAACCACAAGCAAAGGATGACTCTGGTGATTTATTCTCTGCTGAACAACTGATCGTCATTTTTGAAACAATGACAACAAAACTTCGAAACTGCAGAACGCGGTTGGATCAAATCAACGCCTTAGGCAAATTCATCATCGAATATGCAATATAATGAGTTGGTTATAGTAAATTGGAATGCTTGCTCACTCAGGAGCAAAACTGCTGGATTGTCCGACTTTCTTCAAGAGAAGAATGCCGATATTGCTATTTTAACTGAAACTCATCTTAAACCTTAAATTTCTATTTTTATTTCCAATTACAGGATTCACAGGCTCGACAGGACAACTACCAGAGGAGGGGGAGTTGCCATTGCCGTTAAACGATCCATTCAGCACAGGCTTCTGTCAGCCTTTAAATTGCAACTTATAGAAGCCATCGGAATTGAGATTACAACGACGATGGGACCCATCATCATCATTGCAGCGTACTGCCCCAAACAAACAAATCTTCGAGATGGTACGTGTGCATCATTGAAGCGAGATCTGGCTATGCTCACTAGACGACAGAACAAATTCATCATTGCTGGGGACCTGAACGCACGGCATGAGCTGTGGGGAAACAGAAGACAGAATCGAAACGGATTCGTACTTGTCGAAGATTACGAAGCTGGACAATACAACATCCTCGCTCCGGATCAACCAACGCGACTTTCCAGATCGGGAGTTCATTCCATTTTGGATATATTTATCAGCAACATCGCCATAGACAGCTCTCCGGTTATCTTCAACGAGCTATCTTCCGACCACTTTCCAGTAATATTGATGTTGGGATCTTCACCAGAAACAGTGCCTATTCAACCTCGGAGGAACTATTATCGCACCGATTGGGTCCACTTTCAACAAATCGCCGACCAACTTATTAATATCGATCTGCCACTTGATTCCCCGATGGAAATCGATGCGGCCCTATCTTCCTTCCAGCATTCAATCACAGTCGCTCGTGATAGGACGGTTCCAGTACAACATATGTCGAGTTCCTCTCTTCAAATCGACAGTGTCACCAAGAAACTCGTCCGACTTCGAAATATCTACCGGAGGCAGTATCAACGAACTGGCATCCTAGATAGGAAGACTTCTTATAGCAACTTAACTAGGATAATCCAGGAAAGGATATCTGAGCTTCGCAACAGGAACTTCCAGTAAAAGCTTCGAGAAATTCTCCCACATTCAAAGCCCTTCTGGTCCTTAACGAAGGTGCTTAAGAAAAACCCGAAGCCTATTCATCCTTTGCTGCCACCCCAGGACGCAGCTGAAGGAATACCTGTAATCACACCAGTAGAGAAGGAAAATGCGCTAGGCAATCAGTTCGTGTGTTCTCACAATTTAGGACTCAACATTGTTAGTCCACATGAAAGAGCCGTTGCTGATAGCGTAGCTGAGGTTGACCAATCAGACAGCTTAGTTCCTGAGGAAAGTAGAGTCACTGCGAATGAGCTGATGGCTATTGTGAAAAAATCCAAAAATATGAAGGCCCCCGGTTTCGACAACACATTCAACATTGAGCTGAAACATTTGAGTATTCGTTCATTTGTCTTCTTAGCTAAAATTTTTAACAGGTGCTGGGAGCTTGGTTACTTCCCTTCAAGGTGGAAGTTAGCTAAATTTATCCCAGTTTTGAAACCGGGGAAAGATCCTTCCTTTTCCAAGAGCTATCGGCCCATCAGCCTACTCTCTGCCCCATCCAAGCTGTTTGAAAAGTCAATAAAAAGGCGAATTATTGCTTTCGCAGATGAACAGGATATATTACTGGAAGAACAGTTTGGGTTCCGGAAAGGAAGATCCACATTCCACCAACTCACAAGGGTTAACAACGTCATCCAGCAAAACAAATCAGTGTCCAAAACGACTGCCATGGCAATATTGGATATTGAAAAGGCCTTCGATAATGTGTGGCACGATGGCCTGGTGTTTAAACTGCATAGGTATAATTTTCCCATGTATCTTATTAAAATTATCAAAAATTATCTTGCAGATAGAGCATTCCAGGTTTCTCTGAATAATGCACTTTCAGAAAGATTTACTATTCCCTCTGGTGTACCCCAGGGAAGTATCCTAGGTCCCATTCTATACAACATTTTTACATCAGACATCCCACCTCTTCCGGGTGGTGGTGTTCTGTCACAATTTGCTGATGATACTGCCATTCTTTACAAAGGTCGTGTCATTAATGCTCTGAAGAATAAACTACAGACAGGTCTGGACGCTTTAACGGAATATTTTACAAGCTGGAAAATTGTGATCAATACAGCAAAAACTCAGGTCATCTTGTTTCCACATTCAAGATCTCCAAAACTTGTTCCATCAGACGAATGCCGAATACGATTCGGTGATGAGGTCATCCAATGGTCCGACGAAGTTATCTATCTAGGACTCACCTTTGACAGACATCTGAAATTCAGGTCACATGTTGACAAAATCGTTCAAAAATGCAGCATACTCATTAGGTCTCTGTATCCGCTGATTTGTAGAACATCTAAACTGTGCCTGAAGAATCAGATGGCTGTCTATAAACAAATAATCTACCCCGCAATTGAATACGCAGTCCCTATTTGGCGGGGCTGTGCACGAACACACAAACTTAGACTTCAGCGCATTCGAAGTAAGATCTTAAAGATGATTCTAAATCTACCCCCTTGGACAAGGACTAGTGAAGTACATGAGATGGCCTCCCTGGATATACTAGAACAAAAATTCGAACAATACTGCACGAAATTTGAAGAGAGGTGCTCAATCTCTGAAATACAAATAATTCAAAATTTGTACGTATTAGGTTAGGGATAGTTATAAGTACTTAGATATTTTATTAATAATTAAAATAAATATTATGATTAAACATTAGTATGTAAAACAAGGGTAACTAAAACACCTATTATTAATAACGAATCGTATGAACAACAAAGATGAAAGGCCAAAGGGTCAAAACACTTGTACTGTAAAATGTTGATGTAATACACAAAAATAAGATTAATAAACAGATATTTTTTTAAGCAAAAAAAGAGAAATAGCGTCATTTAAGTTAAAGCAGCTACTCTGAACGTACGAGACACCGTCAGCTGTTAGATGGCACCGAAAACCGGAAAAAAAGCAGATTTGTACCGTCACTAACACATTCAATTACGAACGGTAATGCGAAAGCGAATGTGATGATGTTGAACACATCTTTATACAAGTAGGGGGTCGTGTGAAAATATGCCATGTGATACAGGGTTGCCATATATACAGGTTAATCTTTATTTTATTTATACATACATATATGTACAGATTATTCTGTATTATTATTATTATTATTATTATTATTATTATCATTATTATTACTATCATTATTATTATTAAAATTACTTGCATACCGAAGATCGTCGATACATTTCAGAATAGGCCATTCCAATTGATTCGTACTGAAATTTCGAGAAGAATCAGATATCTTCGAACTTCATAGCTTCAATAAAAATAAACTACAAATTTGTCGTACCTAGTCTCCTATATTGGCAAATTGAAAAGGAATTGTTTCAAGTGTGAAATATATAGCTGTAGAATGGTAGCTGTTAAATGTAACTAATCTGTACTTTAATGTAGGTGCATCGCTTCAAACTCTATTAGTGAAAAAGGGGAAGCTTGCACAATTAATATAATCAATCAACTAACTGATATTCGGAAAAGTGATGGGAGCGTGCCAGTTTGCTCGTATTCACGACATCCAGTTATGTCTGACATTACCCACCCGCCTTTTTACAGTCACAGCTTGAATCATTCGTGAACTGGTGTAACGACAATAGAATGGTCCTAAATGCCTCGAAATGTTCCGTTACGTCGTTTACTCGCAAACACTCGCTATTCAGCTACGACTATAACATTTCGCAGATTGTTCTGAAACGAGAGTCTACCGTTAAAGATTTAGGTATCATTCTTGATACCAAGTTGAATTTAAAAAGTCATATCGATTATGTGATCTCTAAGGCCTCTAAGCTTTTAGGTTTCGTCTTTCGCATTACTAAGAGCTTTGTCAATGTACATTGTCTTAAAGCATTATATTGTGCTCTAGTCCGCTCGACGCTTGAATATTCAGCTGTTGTCTGGTCACCCCATTATCAAATCGACATAGATCGGATCGAAGCTATTCAACATAAATTTATTAGATTTGCCCTGCGTAACCTACCATGGAGAGATCCTACTAATCTTCCTAGTTACATAGATCGCTGTAAGCTTATTGATCTTGATCGGTTATTCGTTCGTCGGAATGTCTCCAAGGCAACTTTCGTTGCTGATTTGCTTCAATCACGTATCGATTGTCCCGAACTCCTTCAATTGATTAATCTCGACATTCATCGACGCAATCTTCGTTCCCACCCCTTTTTGAGATTACCTGTTGCAAGAACAAATTATGGTTATAATGAGCCGTTCTCCAGTATGTGCCGAACATTCAACAACTGTTCCAATGTCTTCGACTTTCATTTATCTCGAAACATGATTAATTGTCTGGAACCGTTAATATTTTATTTTCATTCAACCCCCATTCCGTCTCTCCATCATCTTCATTTGAAACTAACTAGATTCGCTCGCCTAAATTAACCTGATCGTTACTTCCTCTTTTTTCTGTCTTCTACCATCCATTTTTATCACTAATTAGATCTACATGCCGATTCTAACCTCGTCGTTTTTTCTGCCTTCCACCATCTTTTTGATAACTAATTAGATCTACAGGCCGATTCTAACCTCGTCGTATTTTTTCTGTGTTCCACCATCTTTTTGATAACTAATTAGATCTACATGCTGATTCCAACCCCGTCGTTCGTTTTCGCTCGTTTAGCACCTCCTCCACCAACCCTTGTTTCCAATTTACCTAATAAATTTTCTCCTCTAACTCACCTTCTAAGTAAGAGTAGTAATATTGTTATGCTTGGTGTCATTAACTAGTTATAGTGTTATAAATTTAGTTTTAACTGTTAGTTTTAATTGTTGTGTTAGGCTTAAATGTATCTGTTGGATCATTGTAATCTGTTGATACAAATGATGAGGAGGTTTTATGCCTGCTGGAGAGAGAGATTGTCAAATTTCATCTCCATCGGGCTTTTCCCTGCTCCAAATAAATAAATAAATAAATAAATAAATAAATAAATAAATAAACAAGTGTATGTGGACAAGGGGAGCCGGACCCCAGAATGAAAAGAAAGTTCGCACTATTTGAACGGAATGGCAATATGAAATCAAATTTTGTGATAATTCTCAATACTCAAACAAGACAGACAATCGTAATGAAACAAGAATATGAACCTGAAAATCGGATTTTACATGGAATCTCAAATTATTTATGACAAAATAAATACAACACTCAACGAATCGTACAGGGTCGTATAAAGGGATACTACATAAATCAAATCAATTGGGAATTAATTGATAATACTGAAGATTAAAAAAAACGTGTTGAAAGGATGAAGGGAAATACAATTCATATGTGAACATGAAAGAAATCAATAAACCACTTTACAATGTATACTAACATATATATCGGATTTATTCACAAATTGTGTTCAAATTAATCTAAAAGACAAATCTAGGTATGTTTTCAGATCAATATAGACCGCCGAAAACACACCTCAGTAAGTAAGGGGGAATAGTTGCGGCATGGAACTGACCATTCGACCTGAATGAAAAGCAAAAAACAAACAAAAAGAAGGAAGGGAGCAATTACCAGAGGCAAATGAAGGAAAATCAAGTCAATGGACAGAGATAAGCATTATGTAAGCAGCATTCATGGTAAGATGAGCTGAAATATCGCATGGAAGCGAGTTGCAGAAGTTGAAAAAAAAAGTATAATAATTTGAGTAGAAACAAAAGATTTACAGAAAACGGACACCTGCAACAATCTTCCCATGCCACAACTCTAACGAAACGTTCTACTTTTACAGGTTGAAGGGAAGCTAATAGTATGTTGATTGCCAAAGATAGATTAAATTGATAGAAAGAGTGTACAAAAATAAACTGAAATAATAATAAAAAACAAACACGATCCTACAATTGTTTACGAAAATTGATTTGTATATACACGCGGTGGAAACAATACATTATAGAAAGGATAACAATTGAGTATTAGGTACAAGGTACAGCTATGCAAGTTTATGACGGGATTATTTGTAGAAGAAATCGGAGCCCTGGCCAACGTGTGCGTCCAACGTATTCATCGCGGTCTTGCAAGAAGGAAGGATGTCGGTAGCATAGCAAAGCTACCTAAGAGAACGAGAGGGTGTGGTCGAATGCAGTGGCAAGTCGAAGACAGAGGGAACCGTGGACCCATCACAATGTCGGAAATATGAACACAAGAGCCTGTAAACCGGAAGAAGGTGCAGATTCGGTATTGGGGACCATAGCAACGCAGTTAAAGACGATGCGCGGGTGCACCACAAAAGTCCAAAGTGCTATCCCGTGTTTCACACGCAATAAGACAAGAAGGAAGTAAACGCAGTCGACATCGTCGAGAATTATCTGCGCGGGGGTGCCACAACAATACAAGGTACTACCCCGTGTTTCACTCAGTGGGCATCGTCAAAGCTAAACTGAGTGCCATAAACAAGCATAGGAAAAAAAATTCAATGATCATTGGGAAAGCGACCACGAAACCAGACGAAACATTTTTGGAGATACGCTAGAAGCCTCAACTCATCGGGCAGAATAATGCAGTACCTTCGATGATACCTTAAACGCAAACGAAACAGCGATTAATTATTAAACTATGGTCAACAAACCGGAGGATACTAACTGAGATGTTTGATTATGAAAAACCCAGACGAGAAGAAGGAGCTACTATGGAGGAAACGACACGGCACCCAGAGTCCGAGACTAGCAACCGTTCGATCACCCCACCCCACAGAGAAGGTACAGACAAAAGCGACTACAAGGCGGCACTGGGACTGGAATGGAAGCACACGCTACAGCATTGTAAGGTTAGGGAAGCTAACTTCATTAAATAATTAAAAGGAACAAAGTAATATGTAACAAATGAATATGTAAACAGAAAAAAACCAAAAAATTATTAATCTTTTGTAACGGCAATTGTAGGGCTAAAAGTTTTACATTCCGATAATACAACCTTTTGATTTACTACCCGCGCGATCAACTTGATGTTATCATCAAGCTCAGTAAGTAAGGGGGCATGCAACAGCCCTAATTTTATCATAGATCAGGCCGAAATCTATATCTTAGCTAGTACAGATAGTAGATCAGTAAAGTTATTACAATACTCACGGCTGGTTATTTTAATATATTGCATCAGCCAGAAAAAACTGTACCACCGAGCGAGTTGATTGATTATGTACATAAGCGACGCGATCGCATTGAATTCACGTATACCCATAGTTATAGGTGGTAGTTAGTCAACCAGATATATGTAAAGCTGGAATATATATATATATATATATATATATATATATATATATATATATATATATATATATATATATATATATATATATATATATATATATATATATATATATATATATATATATATATATATATATATATATATATATATATATATATATATATATATATATATATATATATATATATATATATATATATATAAATATAGCTTTTGGTTAGGTACTTATATTTTGAGTATAAAAAGGACGGTTTTTGATTTTAGCGAGGCTTCTTGGTTCAACTGTTAGACCCAGAACACCGGAGCTCGTCGTTGTTTTTCCACTTTGCATCCGTTGGTCGATCTACTTCCTTGTTTGTAACGCAGGCGGGGAATTAGATTAACCAGACGACCAGAATTAGTATCGGCTTGTAACGCAGGACGGTACTAACTGGACGAAGGACTCCACCCCAAAGTCTATAAGCGTGTAGCATTTGTTGCGCAGGTGCTGCAAACTATAGACCCCATCTAGACTTAGAGGTGGCTTGTGCCGCAGGACATCTCTAACTAGAACCTTGCTCGACCGTCGGTTAACCGGTGGAAGTGATTACCTTAGAAGTTAGGGCAGAAGTTAGGTCAGGCACAAAATTATGTGCTGTAGGGTAGTTAGTACATTGAAGTGTAAAAAGCTGTTGAAAAAATAAAAGGGAAAAAAATAATAATAAAGTGCGGTCTATAGATTCATTGAAAGAAAATACCCCTCTCGCCGCTCGAGACTTCGCACATGGGGATAATAGATAGTTGTCAATGTCATTCACTTAAAAATTATAGAGAAGCCGACTGAGGCATGAGAATTACGGGAGACTTGTTGAACAATTCCAACAAACGTCTTTTTGCAAGGTCGGGCAGATTCTACACCAAGTTGAATTGAATTCTGTCCAATCCAGGAGCGTTATTGTTACTGGACATGAGTGCTATGGAAAATTCCATCATTGAAAGGAGGCTATCAATGGTACCATTATTTTAAAGAAGACTCCCGAATAATGCTATGCGTAGGAACAGAATCTGGACAAACTTTCCTCGCAAAATCAAATATCCATCGGTTCGAATAATCCTCACTCTCATTTCCTTCTTTAAGATTCCTCATTCGTCTGGCCGTATTAAAAAGAGTGCTCATTGAGGTTTCTCTTGACAAACCTTCGACAAAATGTCTCCAATAGCTACATTTCTTGGCCCGAAGTATGCTCTTGTACTTGGTTTCTTGAATCAAGAATTTTTCGAAATTCTGAGGAGTTCCTCCTCCTCGTATTAAAAACGTCTTGAAAGCATTTTGTTACGCGTGTTTAGCATCTGAACACTCTTTGTCCCACCAAGGGTTTGTAGGGCTTCTGTTAGACGATGGACCAAAAAATCGTTTGGTTTGTGATTGTACTGCGGCCTCCAGGATCGAACAAACGAGGAAGTCATATTCTTCAAGTGGGGGAAGCTCTTTCATTGAGTTCAAAGTACTTGAGATACTACTTTGGTATTCAATCCAGTCAACATTTTTTGTCAAATCATATGGAATATTAACTTATTAGCAATGCATTTGTTACTGCTAATTGATTTGATGATTGGTAAATGATCACTACCGTGTAAATCAGGAAATACTTTCCAGGTGCAATTTAGTCGAATTGAAGTCGAGCAAAGAGATAAATCTAATGCACTCGGACGTGCAGGAGGTCTTGGGATACGTGTCATCCTACCCATATTTAATACCGTCATGCTAAAATTGCCGCAAACATTGAAATATTGAATGCAGCGAAAATTCATTCTACAATTTCCGAAAACATCAGTAATACTGATGATGGCTGTGAAACGGAGCCCCCTGGATTATTGTCTTTTCTTGTGCTTGTTCCTGGATTGGTTTGTGAATTTGACAAATCAGGAGGCACAGTTTTTGGTTTTAAATTTTTCTTTTTAGATTTAACACGGGGATCTTTTTTTAAAGGTGTAATTTTAGGTGTCAAGGTATTTTCACTATTTCCGTCAGAGTCAGATTCCTCTGGCTTCGCAAGATTTGAAAAACCGTTTTCGATTTCCAAAGGTGAGACATAAATGATCGTTTGAAGCATTTCTGCATATGTGCGCTTAGACCGTGCTTTTAAAGAATGCTTCATTTTGTCTTTACCCAACATAAATGCAGCGCATACTGAAAGATAATCATGAGGACTCCCCCCACAATACACATATTTTTCAATATCTTTATCGCAAAGATTATCCTTATGAGGCGCTTGACATTTTATACATTTAGATTTACTACTACAATAAGTAGCTGTATGTCCGAATGTTTTACAGTTCGTGCAACATGCGGTACGAAAAACCGAACAGTAAGACGAATTTTATCTATATAGACATGGCTAGGCAACGCAGATCCGGCAAATGTTACTCGAAACGAATCTGAGGGACGATAAGACTTAATACCATCGACAATAGATGCTGAGTACAATTGCTTGCACTCGAGTATCTTAACTCCCTCAAGCATGAAGGTCTTAAAACGACCAACTCAATTTTTAAGTAAATCTTCGGCTGTCAGACTTCCTTGAGTAACAACACCGTCAATTAAACCTCCTTGGAAGGAATGTAAATTTTATATTCAACAGCAAATAATTTACAGGTGTCCACTGTATCTCAGCGCAGACTAATCAGAAGTGAACAAATCAAAGCAGCATAGATAGAGTAGAAGTTTTTCTAGACCCCAACGTTTCTGTTTGATTTTTTTAATTTTGTGAAAATTTGGTGGTAGGTTAAAGTGAAAACTACCATTTTTCTCGAAAAAATCCGTCATTTTGTAGCTATAACACCTCCCCAAAGTAACAAACAACGAAAAGGAAAACGTTGGGGTCTGGTTTTTTATATATAGAAAAAGTGTGCAAAATTTGAAAAAGATTGGTGCAGTAGTTTTTGAATGACGATGGATACGGACTTTCAAAACCTGCTTTCGAGAAAAAAGCGTTTAAAGTTTTTTGTCTATAAAATCGAAGGAAACAATTTATTACACTAGGGAGTCCGTAGGGTCTAACATTTTCAAAAAATCATATTTTTCTTATATAAGTTGTTATAAAGAAATATTTCAATAATGTTTTGTCAAGTTTTGATGTCAGTCGAAGTAAAAATCTTGGGCCTGTGCACCGAGCTCTTGCTTCTTCGTAGAATGAGATAGCCATAGATAAAAGACTACAACTTCCGGAGTTTTGTTCCAGTAGGCATGAAAATTTCACAGAATATTCTTGAAATGTTTTACTATAAGAAAATAAAAAAAAAAGATTTTACAAAAGTGTTAAACACTACCCGCCCCTTAAGAGATAGAAAAACGATGTCTTCTACAAAGGTTTAGAACTTTTAACGAGAAAAAACGAGAAATTGTGTGAATGAGACAACAAAATATAGAGTGCTTTTTTGACCATTTTCTTGGCAAAAACATTTGCTAAAACGACTATTTTTGGTTTATTAAAAGGAGCTTTGTAGGAACTGTTCAAAACTTGGAATCGGTCGTTAGTGTAACTTTGGTGCAATGGTGTAATGATTGAATATAATTCATTATGCATTCTTGTATGCAATTGAACAAACTAAAGAAGCATGTTAACGTGCTCATTAAATTTCGAAAAGTTTTACTTACTCTTTAATAGAATATTCCTTATCCGTTCTTTTAATTCCAATCCAATTCATTTCAAGCAGGCCCGTACCCAGGATTTCGTTTCGGGAGGGGCCCAAAGATAAAAAAAATAATGTTACTGAAGATTGCTTATGTAGCTAATTCTCGGTGTACCTTGTACGGGTGATTTTAACAGATACTATAAACTTTTCCACTGGAACTGTTATTGTATTACATTATTGTCTGAAACCTTCTAAATAATTATACATCTGTTTTTGATTTCGGGAGGGGCCCGGGCCCCTTGGGCCCCCCCTCTGGATACGTGACTGATTTCAAGGATGATATCTCATTACCAGTACGCCCAAAAACAAATACGTTCTTATGAATTAAAACATACACTGAGAAAAATAATGAAATTCACACTATTTCTAAATAAATAATACTATGAAATGGACATCAGTTGAATAAAAAAATCGATTCAAAACCATCCTCGATGTAAAACTAAATTGGAATACATTAATTTCAATGAATATGACCGTTTATTAATATTGACGCTTAGTTTTACTTTTAAAGTATATTGAAATATGAAGCATAGTGAAATAACTTTATATTAAATTACCTGCTCCAAATATGCATTGTTGGTGTTGGTGAGAGCAGCGCTGAATATTATTTTCAAGATCACAAAAGAGTTAGTTAATAATATAAATGCTGGAGCATTTGGTCGATGATAATATTACAATAAAATGCGTGAGTGGCTCAACGTTACATACAGGCGTACACGGTAAAGTATCAAATCAAATTATGTAAATTATGAGCCAAGTCATTTTTTAAAAGAGAAATGCCTGAACTTGAGTATGAAAACGTACACAGACTAAGAATTACGAATAATAACCAACAAAAACAAGTTTGTTTGGTTTCAGGCAATTTGTAACTAATCTGTTTCCTAACTGCAATTCTATTACATTTTTTACTGAAGTCGGTAATGTCTCGCGATTTTTTTGTGATAACGATCACCTATCAACATTCACTTTGAAAAGGAATTCCGAAAGACTCGGTACTCGCTGAGAGTAAGTCATAATAGTCAGCCACGGTGAAAAGTTTTCTCTTTCGTCTGGTGTTAAAACTTATACCTCGACTGCAATTTCTTGCAAAAGCTATTGCCTAAAGGTAACTTATCGATCTATATCACAAAAAACGCGTGATATGAAGATAAACAATTTTATTAATGTACGTTTTTCCTAAGAAAAGCACTCTATATTTTGTTTTCTCATTCATACAACTTAAAAGGGCCACGCTACACACTTCGTAACCTTATATTACATGATTTAAGCTTTCCAAAAAGTATATGTATGTGCCTTTTGGTCTGCGACCCTGCTTCCAATTGGTAGTTAAAGTTAGTGCATATAAAAGTTTAAATGTTAAATAAATTTTAAGGCCAAACCGTGCACAGTATTCAACAAAAATGTGTAATTTAACGTTTTTAGTATGTAATTGTCTCGAATATATTAGACACTGAAAATAATTGTGAAAAAAGTTATGCACAAAAAATTGATCTTAAGTTATTTGAAACGAAATTGTTTCATACAACAATACTATACATAAGTTTCTCTACCGTCGATTTCAATGAATATGACCGTTTATTAATATTGACGCTTAGTTTTACTTTTAAAGTATATTGAAATATGAAGCATAGTGAAATAACTTTATATTAAATTACCTGCTCCAAATATGCATTGTTGGTGTTGGTGAGAGCAGCGCTGAATATTATTTTCAAGATCACAAAAGAGTTAGTTAATAATATAAATGCTGGAGCATTTGGTCGATGATAATATTACAATAAAATGCGTGAGTGGCTCAACGTTACATACAGGCGTACACGGTAAAGTATCAAATCAAATTATGTAAATTATGAGCCAAGTCATTTTTTAAAAGAGAAATGCCTGAACTTGAGTATGAAAACGTACACAGACTAAGAATTACGAATAATAACCAACAAAAACAAGTTTGTTTGGTTTCAGGCAATTTGTAACTAATCTGTTTCCTAACTGCAATTCTATTACATTTTTTACTGAAGTCGGTAATGTCTCGCGATTTTTTTGTGATAACGATCACCTATCAACATTCACTTTGAAAAGGAATTCCGAAAGACTCGGTACTCGCTGAGAGTAAGTCATAATAGTCAGCCACAGTGAAAAGTTTTCTCTTTCGTCTGGTGTTAAAACTTATACCTCGACTGCAATTTCTTGCAAAAGCTATTGCCTAAAGGTAACTTATCGATCTATATCACAAAAAACGCGTGATATGAAGATAAACAATTTTATTAATGTACGTTTTTCCTAAGAAAAGCACTCTATATTTTGTTTTCTCATTCATACAACTTAAAAGGGCCACGCTACACACTTCGTAACGTTATATTACTTGATTTAAGCTTTCCAAAAAGTATATGTATGTGCCTTTTGGTCTGCGACCCTGCTTCCAATTGGTAGTTAAAGTTAGTGCATATAAAAGTTTAAATGTTAAATAACTTTTTAAGGCCAAACCGTGCACAGTATTCAACAAAAATGTGTAATTTAACGTTTTTAGTAATTGTCTCGAATATATTAGACACTGAAAATAATTGTGAAAAAAGTTATGCACAAAAAATTGATCTTAAGTTATTTGAAACGAAATTGTTTCATACAACAACTGATAGAGACTTGACAACATAAAGATTTAAAATAAATATTTTAAATAAGACGATTTGGCGAACGATTTTTTGAAAACAAAAATAAAGAAAAATCGTTCCGCGGTATTTGCAAGAATTCGACATAGAGTTTGTTTTAAGAGGTTTAATTCACACGTGTTTTTTTCATGCAGTTTGTTGAAGTGTTTGAATTCTGAAACACAAAATCAAAACTGGAGCAATGACCGCAAGTTAACACGATATTTTAGGCGACGTCGTTTTTCAAAAAATAATTTTAATTTGTAATGATTCAGATTAAAAGAATTTTCACTGTTTTGCAATTCAAATGTATATCATTTGAGACATTAGTAAAAATCGCGTAAAAAATACGTTCATCACATCATTTGATTTAATTCACATTCGAAACCTTCATATTTTAAAACATAACGCCTGAATTTATGTTGCAATGACTACCATCGTAGCATAAACACGCCTGAAGTTATACCCAACAACGTCAAGTGTGTTATGCTTAAATTTCAGTGAAATCAGTTCTAATGGATCATGATCTCAGAATTTTTAATCATGGTGTATTATCGTTACATGAAAATATACTATTTTCTCCAAATCATGACACGTTTTGCTTCTATCTAGAATCGTAATTTTGCCCAAGTAGTATCCGGAATCGGATTCGGATAATCTTCCATGAGATCATCCATTGCAGTAACGGTTTTTTTGTTGTAAATTAATAATATTAAAATGAAAACTTATGTATAGTAACATTTCAGTTATAAAAGAAATAACAAAATTAAATTAAATTAAATCTACCTTGTTGCTGTTGTCTCTGTTCCTCTATCGTAAAGAACGACGTGAAGCTCATCCAACGATTTCCAATTGGCAGTCTTTTGGTGTCGTCTTCTGCTATCTCAGTTTCTCTACCGTCGATGTGGTCATTACTGAGCTTGGTGTGCTGCCTGTACCTGACCCAGGTACAGTGTTATTGCTTTTGGTGGCGAACAAATGTGATGCTGTAGCACCTTGCGATATACGTCGTCAATTTCGATCCTACGCAGCGTACAAATTCTAGTACCTGGTAGATCAGCTGTGGGTTGCTTTAGCACATCTTTGCACCCCTTCGTCTTCGCACCTTTATGCGATGGCACCTCTGTGACTCGTCACTTCTATGCGCTCGCACCTCTGTGTCCCTACACCTCTGTGCGTATGAACGTATGGCCTTCGTTGCTAGCTTTCCAGTCAGGAAACGCCCCGAATATTACCTTGGCATTTGGCACCAGCCGTTAACCCACGAGCAGTATAATCGAAATACAACCACTTCGCTTGAATGGTTTTTACTGAATCCACAGCATCTTGATAGTTTCTTTCAATGAAATATGCAAATCCGAAATGAAATAATCGACATCAAAATTCTATAAGTGCCTATATATGTGGCCGTTGGAGTCACCTTTTTGTGAAAAGCTACAAACGAAATCACGTATAAGGAAACCTTTTAAGCAAAATTTATTCATTTATCTAACACTCGATGTGGATAGACGAATAACCTACTACGACTAATTTCGATTTTGTTTTATTTTTTTATTCGCAGCTTTCTACCTACCGAAGCTGTGGGTAAAACGCGCCAAAGATCCGAGAAGGATCCAAAGGATGCTAAGGGTCTGAAGCCAAGTGATGTACATGTAAACGATCGTTTGCTGAGTAACAACCAAAACGCTGATCTGCCATGATGTCGGAGAGGAACTGCCGAAGAAGGAAAAAAGGCCGCCTTTCTACCTGAAGGGCTTCCCACGAGCTTTACGCTCGGATTTCAACACGCTGATCAGCAACGGACTACAGGCAACAATCCGTTTATGTATTGAAGGCTACAAAATAATTGTTTCGGCTTTGAACCACTACAAAGCAGTGGCTTTGAAGCCCCACTACAAAGCAGGTTGTACCTGAAGCAAACAAAAGCGGAATACTTCACACACGATATTGCCGCCAACAAACCCATGAAGGTTGTACTTCGAGGACTACCCGACATGATGGAAGCCGAACTAAAGCAGGCACTGTCGGAGGCTGGACTAAAGCCTGTGATGGTGTTTAAAATGAAACGACATAATACGGACAAAAAGTATCGAGATCAACTGTACCTGGTCCATCTGGAGAAGGGCTCCATCACCATGAGTCAACTAAAAACGATAAAATCTTTATTCCATATAATCATGGAATGGCAAAAGTATAAACCGGTACATCGGGATGTCACACAGTGCACGAACTGTTTGAACTACGGCCATGGAGCGAGGAATTGCCACTTGAATAGTCGGTGCGGGGAATGTGCCGAATCACACAATACCAACGATTGCCTACTAGATGACACCGCTGTAAAATGTGTGAACTGTGATGGCGACCATCTATCTACTAACAAATCGTATCCCAAACGTGCTGAGTTCACAAAAATCCGACAACAGGCGTCCCGTAAACAATCAACGCGCAAGAATGTTCCACAGAAGGATAAAATTAAATGGCCACGGCCGAAGAATTTGCCGCTACTTCCTCGCAGCAATCCAAAAGATTCAGCCGCTGGATCACAAATACATTCTTTCTCCGAAGTCCCTCTTGGATGGGGCAATAATCAACCACAAGCAAAGGATGACTCTGGTGACTTATTCTCTGCTGAACAACTGATCGTCATTTTTGAAACAATGACAAAAAAACTATGAAACTGCAGAACGCGGTTAGATCAAATCAACGCCTTAGGCAAATTCATCATCGAATATGCAATATAATGAGTTGGTTATAGTAAATTGAAATGCTTGCTCACTCAGGAGCAAAACTGCTGAATTATCCGACTTTTTTCAAGAGAAGAATGCCGATATTGCTATTTTAACTGAAACTCATCTTAAACCTGAAATTTCTATTTTTATTTCCAACTACAGGATTCACAGGCTCGGCAGGACAACTACCAGAGGAGGGGGAGTTGCCATTGCCATTAAACGATCCATTCAGCACAGGCTTCTGCCAGCCTTTAAATTGCAACTTATAGAAGCCATCGGAATTGAGATTACAACGACGATGGAACCCATCATCATCATTGCAGCGTAGTGCCCCAACCAAATCTTCGAGATGCTACGTGTGCATCATTGAAGCGAGATCTGGCTATGCTCACTAGACGACAGAACAAATTCATCAAAGCTGTTGACCTGAACGCACAGCATGAGCTGTGGGGAAACAAAAGACAGAATGGAAACGGATTCGTACTTGCCGAAGATTACGAAGCTGGACAGTACAACATTCGCTCCGGATCAACCAACGCGACTTTCCAGATCGGGAGTTCATTCCATTTTGGATATTTTCATCAGCAACATCGCCACAGACAGCTCTCCTGTTGTCTTCAACGAGCTCTCTTTCGACCATTTTCCAGTAATATTGACGTTGGGATCTTTATAAGAAACAGTGCCTATTCAACCTCGGAGGAACTATTATCGCACCGACTGGGTCCAATTTCAACAAATCGCCGACCAACTTATTACTATCGATTTGCCAGTAGATTCCCCGATGGAAATCGATGCGGCCCAATCTTCCTTCCGGCATTCAATCACAGTCGCTCGTGATAGGATGGTTCCAGTACAACACATGCCGAGTTCCTCTCTTCAAATCGACAGTGTCACCAAGAAACTCATCCGACTTCGAAATATCTACCGGAAGCAGTTTCAACGAATTCTCATCCTAGATAAGAAGACTTCTTATAACAACTTAACTAGGATAATCCAGGAAAGGATATCTGAGCTTCGCAACAGGAACTTCCAGCAAAAGCTTCGAGAAATTCTCCCACATTCAAAGCCCTTCTGATCCTTAACGAAGGTGCTTAAGAAAAAACCGAAGCCTATTCCTCCTCTGATGTCACCCCAGGACGAAGTTGAAGGAATACATTTAATCACACCAGTAGAGAAGGCAAATGCGCTAGGTGAGCAGTTTGTGTGTTCTCACAATTTAGGACTCAACATTGTTAGTCCACATGAAAGAGCCATTGCTGATAGCGTAGCTGAGATTGACCAACCAGTCACTGCTAATGAGCTGATGGTTATTGTGAAAAATCCAAAAATATGAAGGCCCCCGGTTTCGATAACACATTCAACATTGAGCTGAAACATTGGAGTATTCGCTCATTTGTTTTCTTAGCTAAAATTTTTAACAGGTGTTGGGAGCTTGTGTAAGTTAGCTAAAGTAATCCCAGTTTTGAAACCGGGGAAAGATCCTTCCCTTTCCAAGAGCTATCGGCCCATCAGCTTACTCTCTGCCCTATCCAAGCTGTTTGAAAAGTCAATACAAAGGCGAATTCTTGCTTTCGCAGATGAACAGGATATATTACTGGAAGAACAGTTTGGGTTCCGGAAAGGAAGATCCACCATCCACCAACTCACAAGGGTTAACAACGTCATCCATCAAAACAAATCAGTGTCCAAAAACGACTGCCATGGCAATATTGGATATTGAAAAGGCATTCAATAATGTGCTGCACGATGGCCTGGTGATTAAACTGCATCGGTATGATTTTCCCATGTATCTTATTAAAATTATCAAAAATTATCTTACAGATAGAGCATTCCAGGTTTCTCTGAATAATGCACTTTCAGAGAGATTTACTATTTCTGCTGATGTACCCAAAGGAAGTATCCTAGGTCCCATCCTAAACAACATATTTACATCAGACATCCCACCTCTTCCGGGTGTTGGTGTTCTTTCACAATTTGCTGATGAAACTACCATTCTTTACAAAGGTCGTGTCATTAATGGCCTGAAGAATAAACTACAGACAGGTCTGGTCGCTCTAACTGAATATTTTACAAGTTGGAAAATTGTGATCAATGCAGCAAAAACTCAGGTCATCTTGTTTCCACATTAAAGATCTCCAAAATTGGTTCCATCAGACGAATGCCGAATACGATTCGGTGATGAGGTCATCCAATGGTCCGACGAAGTTATTTATCTAGGACTCACCTTTGACAGACATCTGAAATTCAGGTCACATGTTGACAAAATCGTTTCAAAATGCAGCATACTCATTAGGTCTCTGTATCCGCTGATTTGTAGAACATCTATACTGTGCCTGAAGAATCAGATGGCTGTCTATAAACAAATCATCTACCCCGCAATTGAATACGCAGTCCCGGTTTGGCGAGGCTGTGCACGAACACACAAACTTAGGCTTCAGTGCATTCAAAGTAAGATCTGAAAGATGATTCTAAATCTACCCCCTTGGACAAGGACTAGTGAAGTACATGAGATGGCCTCCCTGGATATACTAGAACAAAAATTCGAACTGCACGAAATTTGAAGAGAGGTGCTCAATCTCTGAAATACAAATAATTCAAAGTTTGTTCGTATTAGGTTAGGTATAGTTATAGGTATGTAGATATTTTATTAATAATTAAAATAAATATTATGATTAAACATTAGTATGTAAAACAAGAGTAACTAAAACACCTATTATTAATAACGAATCGTATGAACAACAAAGATGTTCGCGTGGATATGTTATGGTTCGTTCGCAAAGTCAGTTCAAACAAGAGCGATTGCGTCATACAGAGCTGCTGTTCGTTTGTATTGGAGAGAAAGAAAACGAAAAGTGAACAACCTTGGGAAACATTAGCAAAATCAGCCCTTCTAATGACTCCACATGTTTTCTAAAGAACTATTAGAATTACTTATTTGTTGAAATATGCAAACCGGAAGTGAATATAATCAGTTTAGTGTAGGTCTAATAGATTCTAGTAAGCAAAATTTAGAATTTTTTTTGGGCTATTTTTTGTTTAAAAAAATTAATTCGCTGTAGCTGGCCAGTTTTATTCGTATTCACAATATCCAGTTATGTCTCAGACATTACTCACCCAGTTTTTTTTAAATATTCTTTAGTTGCTTGAATTACTATTTACATTTCATAATTCATGTTTTAGATTGAAATTAAATTGTTAATTATTCCAAGAGTTTTGCTTTCGTTGCTTGTTTTCTTCTATTTAGAACAAATATCATCTGTGGGTAAAACGCGCCAAAGATCCGAGAAGGATCCAAAGGATGCTAAGGGTCTGAAGCCAAGTGATGTACATGTAAACGATCGTTTGCTGAGTAACAACCAAAACGCTGATCTGCCATGATGTCGGAGAGGAACTGCCGAAGAAGGAAAAAAGGCCGCCTTTCTACCTGAAGGGCTTCCCACGAGCTCTACGCTCGGATTTCAACACGCTGATCAGCAACGGACTACAGGCAACAATCCGTTTATGTATTGAAGGCTACAAAATAATTGTTTCGGCTTTGAACCACTACAAAGCAGTGGCTTTGAAGCCCCACTACAAAGCAGGTTGTACCTGAAGCAAACAAAAGCGGAATACTTCACACACGATATTGCCGCCAACAAACCCATGAAGGTTGTACTTCGAGGACTACCCGACATGATGGAAGCCGAACTAAAGCAGGCACTGTCGGAGGCTGGACTAAAGCCTGTGATGGTGTTTAAAATGAAACGACATAATACGGACAAAAAGTATCGAGATCAACTGTACCTGGTCCATCTGGAGAAGGGCTCCATCACCATGAGTCAACTAAAAACGATAAAATCTTTATTCCATATAATCATGGAATGGCAAAAGTATAAACCGGTACATCGGGATGTCACACAGTGCACGAACTGTTTGAACTACGGCCATGGAGCGAGGAATTGCCACTTGAATAGTCGGTGCGGGGAATGTGCCGAATCACACAATACCAACGATTGCCTACTAGATGACACCGCTGTAAAATGTGTGAACTGTGATGGCGACCATCTATCTACTAACAAATCGTATCCCAAACGTGCTGAGTTCACAAAAATTCGACAACAGGCGTCCCGTAAACAATCAACGCGCAAGAATGTTCCACAGAAGGATAAAATTAAATGGCCACGGCCGAAGAATTTGCCGCTACTTCCTCGCAGCAATCCAAAAGATTCAGCCGCTGGATCACAAATACATTCTTTCTCCGAAGTCCCTCTTGGATGGGGCAATAATCAACCACAAGCAAAGGATGACTCTGGTGACTTATTCTCTGCTGAACAACTGATCGTCATTTTTGAAACAATGACAAAAAAACTATGAAACTGCAGAACGCGGTTAGATCAAATCAACGCCTTAGGCAAATTCATCATCGAATATGCAATATAATGAGTTGGTTATAGTAAATTGGAATGCTTGCTCACTCAGGAGCAAAACTGCTGAATTGTCCGACTTTTTTCAAGAGAAGAATGCCGATATTGCTATTTTAACTGAAACTCATCTTAAACCTGAAATTTCTATTTTTATTTCCAACTACAGGATTCACAGGCTCGGCAGGACAACTACCAGAGGAGGGGGAGTTGCCATTGCCATTAAACGATCCATTCAGCACAGGCTTCTGCCAGCCTTTAAATTGCAACTTATAGAAGCCATCGGAATTGAGATTACAACGACGATGGAACCCATCATCATCATTGCAGCGTAGTGCCCCAACCAAATCTTCGAGATGCTACGTGTGCATCATTGAAGCGAGATCTGGCTATGCTCACTAGACGACAGAACAAATTCATCAAAGCTGTTGACCTGAACGCACAGCATGAGCTGTGGGGAAACAAAAGACAGAATGGAAACGGATTCGTACTTGCCGAAGATTACGAAGCTGGACAGTACAACATTCGCTCCGGATCAACCAACGCGACTTTCCAGATCGGGAGTTCATTCCATTTTGGATATTTTCATCAGCAACATCGCCACAGACAGCTCTCCTGTTGTCTTCAACGAGCTCTCTTTCGACCATTTTCCAGTAATATTGACGTTGGGATCTTTATAAGAAACAGTGCCTATTCAACCTCGGAGGAACTATTATCGCACCGACTGGGTCCAATTTCAACAAATCGCCGACCAACTTATTACTATCGATTTGCCACTAGATTCCCCGATGGAAATCGATGCGGCCCAATCTTCCTTCCGGCATTCAATCACAGTCGCTCGTGATAGGATGGTTCCAGTACAACACATGCCGAGTTCCTCTCTTCAAATCGACAGTGTCACCAAGAAACTCATTCGACTTCGAAATATCTACCGGAAGCAGTTTCAACGAACTCTCATCCTAGATAAGAAGACTTCTTATAACAACTTAACTAGGATAATCCAGGAAAGGATATCTGAGCTTCGCAACAGGAACTTCCAGCAAAAGCTTCGAGAAATTCTCCCACATTCAAAGCCCTTCTGATCCTTAACGAAGGTGCTTAAGAAAAAACCGAAGCCTATTCCTCCTCTGATGTCACCCCAGGACGAAGTTGAAGGAATACATTTAATCACACCAGTAGAGAAGGCAAATCCGCTAGGTGAGCAGTTTGTGTGTTCTCACAATTTAGGACTCAACATTGTGAGTCCACATGAAAGAGCCATTGCTGATAGCGTAGCTGAGATTGACCAACCAGTCAGCTTGGTTCCTGAGGAAAGTAGAGTCACTGCTAATGAGCTGATGGTTATTGTGAAAAATCCAAAAATATGAAGGCCCCCGGTTTCGACAACACATTCAACATTGAGCTGAAACATTGGAGTATTCGCTCATTTGTTTTCTTAGCTAAAATTTTTAACAGGTGCTGGGAGCTTGTGTAAGTTAGCTAAAGTTATCCCAGTTTTGAAACCGGGGAAAGATCCTTCCCAGGTCTGGTCGCTCTAACTGAATATTTTACAAGTTGGAAAATTGTGATCAATGCAGCAAAAACTCAGGTCATCTTGTTTCCACATTAAAGATCTCCAAAATTGGTTCCATCAGACGAATGCCGAATACGATTCGGTTATGAGGTCATCCAATGGTCCGACGAAGTTATTTATCTAGGACTCACCTTTGACAGACATCTGAAATTCAGGTCACATGTTGACAAAATCGTTTCAAAATGCAGCATACTCATTAGGTCTCTGTATCCGCTGATTTGTAGAACATCTATACTGTGCCTGAAGAATCAGATGGCTGTCTACAGGGTCCGGCACTCGAAGTGTAACCAATTAAAAAGGCCATAAATTCAGTTTGGAAAATTACTTTTACTTAATTCAAAGTACAAAATGTGTAAAAATAATGCAAAATTCAGAATCAATTCACTTTTGCTCGATATGACCACCTTTTGCCTTGACTATGGTCTTGAGACGGTCAAAAAACGAATCGCAAGTTGCCGAATGTGACTTGCAGGTATTTAGGCCCACTCGCGGACAATAACTTTTTTCAGCGCCTCGAGACTGGTGTATCTTTTAGATCGGACTTTGCTCTCCAAAATGGCCCAAAGAGAATAATCCATCAGATTCGCATCTGGTGAATTCGAGAGCCATTGTGTGGACGTGATGAAGTTCGGAACGTTGTTTTTCAGCCATTCTTGGTTCACTCGAGCTTTGTGAGACGGTGCCGAGTCCTGCTGAAACGTCCATGGTCTGCCACCGAAATGTTTGTCTGCCCACGGCTTCAAAGCAACCTCCAGAATACTTTCCCGATAATATGTCGCATTTACCTTGACGCCAGGCTCGATGAAAACGATTGGAGAGCGCCCATCTGCGGTTACAGCGGCCCAAACCATTATCTGTTGCGGGTGCTGCCTCCTGGTGGCCAATCGATGACTCAAATTCTCGTATGAACAGTCGGTCAAGTAAACCCTATCGTTTTTAAGAGTTTACGAATTGCTCAATTGGAAAAATTTTCTCGTCAGAAAATACAATGTTCGGAAATTGACCGCTTTCGGCCAAACAAAGCAACTCCTTCGCTCTCTCAAATCAAGATTTTTTTTTCGCGTTCACTTTTGGCAAAATGCTTTCTTGCGCTTGTAAACAATACAACTCCGAACTGTCATTTAGTAAATTTCTAGAGAGTTGATGCCCGTGCGTCAGCTGCGCGAGCGGTCTGAAGTTGGTTACACTTCGAGTGCCGGACCCTGTATAAACAAATCATCTACCCCGCAATTGAATACGCAGTCCCTGTTTGGCGATGCTGTGCACGAACACACAAACTTAGGCTTCAGTGCATTCAAAGTAAGATCTGAAAGATGATTCTAAATCTACCCCCTTGGACAAGGACTAGTGAAGTACATGAGATGGCCTCCCTGGATATACTAGAACAAAAATTCGAACTGCACGAAATTTGAAGAGAGGTGCTCAATCTCTGAAATACAAATAATTCAAAGTTTGTTCGTATTAGGTTAGGTATAGTTATAGGTATGTAGATATTTTATTAATAATTAAAATAAATATTATGATTAAACATTAGTATGTAAAACAAGAGTAACTAAAACACCTATTATTAATAACGAATCGTATGAACAACAAAGATGTTCGCGTGGATATGTGATGGTTCGTTCGCAAAGTCAGTTCAAACAAGAGCGATTGCGTCATACAGAGCTGCTGTTCGTTTGTATTGGAGAGAAAGAAAACGAAAAGTGAACAACCTTGGGAAACATTAGCAAAATCAGCCCTTCTAATGACTCCACATGTTTTCTAAAGAACTATTAGAATTACTTATTTGTTGAAATATGCAAACCGGAAGTGAATATAATCAGTTTAGTGTAGGTCTAATAGATTCTAGTAAGCAAAATTTGGAATTTTTTTTGGGCTATTTTTTGTTTAAAAAAATTAATTCGCTGTAGCTGGCCAGTTTTATTCGTATTCACAATATCCAGTTATGTCTCAGACATTACTCACCCAGTTTTTTTTTAAATATTCTTTAGTTGCTTGAATTACTATTTACATTTCATAATTCATGTTTTAGATTGAAATTAAATTGTTAATTATTCCAAGAGTTTTGCTTTCGTTGCTTGTTTTCTTCTATTTAGAACAAATATCATCAAGTGTTCGAATTCCATTCGTATCCAAGAGTATAGTGATGAAAGATGTTGTTGGAGTAATCGCCAGGCTGTTGCAACTGTGTATCGTAATGTTTCCACTGTCGCGTTGCAATGTAAGCAATTCTCGCTGTCAGCGCGTTGTATCACGTGTAGCAGTTGCCTGTATTCGATTTTACTATTCACGAATAGGTAAAGATCACTTCGCTGTTGTGAAGTTTGACCTTTAGTGCTATGTATATTGTTCCATGCCTTATACCATTCTCGAAGCCGGTTCTCTCGTTCTATTCTTGGTTCTTTAGTGTCTTCTTGACACTACTTGATGGGGGGACAGTAGAGGCTACGTACCATATTCTAGCAGTTATAAATGTGTTGAGTAATGTGACTTTTTGAAGAAGCGTTAACGATCGCATCGAGTTGTCCCAGTTTATGTTTATCATGTTACGAATAGAATTGGTGAATGTCATGCCAAGTACCTTGATTGTTGTTGCTGTCTGGAGCCACGGCACTATTAAGGGGTCTCGATTAATGAATCTAACGTCTATCGATGTTGTTTTGGATAGATTCAAAATCGCCTCGGATACACGTGAGAAACGAGTGCACAATTCGTATATTGGTCGACTTGTGGGTGGATGGTAGCAATTACCCTTATGTCGTCAGCATACGCAACGACCAGATCATTCTCGCATACTTGTTCTATTCGTTGTAGCAAAGGATGGATATACAAGCTAAACAGTACACTGGTGATAGGGTTGCCTTGGAAAACCGAACGTTTGATATGGAAAACGGCGGATAGGTGTCCGTTTACGAGCAAATGAGATGAAGATGCGTTCGAGAATCTAGCAAATAAGTTTACGAGACTACTATTGAAGCCGAGCGAGCACATGTTTCTGAATAAAAAGCTTCGGTTAACCCGATCGAACTCGTGGTCTACATCGAAAGAGATCAGCTTACCTCGTCGACGGTTGTTGATCAGCTGTGCTATTCCATCCTTGAGGGCTGAGGACGCTAAATATGTAGGTATTTTTACTATTTTCCCGTTTAAATTAAATTTTCTTAGAAACGGTGATGAATATCGAAAAACCCACCCGATAATCTCTTAAATATTTAGTTGAGAATATTCTGTGAAATTTTCAGAATCGTTCATTGAGTTTACCGCTCGTGTTGCACTTTTTTCTGACTGAAAAACTGCTGAAAATTTGAACGCTCGGAATTTCATACCTCTACTTGTTCATCGAATATCAATCGAATCGGCTTTGAAGGCTTTTATCATAAATCTACCGTGACAAAGTATAGATAATTTAGTTTAGATGCGATTAGTGCATAAAAACAAATAAGTTATCGCGATAAAAATAAAGTTTGAAGTTGGTGGTGTCCGGGAAAAGAAGAGGAGAGGAGAGAAATCAAATCTACTCATCAAGGTTCCTTATCACACAGACGCAAAGGGAATTTAGGGAGTCAGGGAGGAAGACTCAAAATCTATACGCGACCCACTGTCCTCAGACCTTAAGTTATCACTTAGTTGCTTGGGAAATATTATTGCTGGTATTGGCACATTTTTGTGTGTTACTTAAAACCCGATGTCCTATCATTACGTTCTGTATTCGTGCCTTTAGGATTCGCGATAAAAGCTTATAGTCGAAGTTCAGAAGTGTATTATTTGTTCCCTTCTTTTTCACCAGTACTATCACGCCTTCTACAAATTTGGCTGGAAAATTTGAATTGAGCTCCACGTTGATTACAAGATTTAGCTCGCTAAATTTTAATTTTAATCGCCTCTTTTATCTCAGCAGTTGTGATTTCACTCGTGCATGCTTCGTTCGATTCGTCGTTCTCGGTATGGCTCTCTCGCAGGCGAAACATTCATCTCCTTCTTCAGTTGTCTCGTTCGCTGTATAGAGTGTCGCATAGTACTCTAGTAGATGCTGCTCGATGTGTTCCGGTCGATCGATGGTTTCGTCTTCCTCACTACTAAGTTGCGTAGTAATAGTTCTTTTTCGTCTCATTTCATCCGGTTTTCATCATGCTCAAATTTAACCTCGTACAATAAAGGATCAAGTTTTAGTTGGAATAAAATATCGATTTTTAACATAATTTGAAAGAAAATGGTTTAGTGTACACCATCCACCAATTCATCCCCGATGAGAAATGTTGACACTGTCGGGTCCAATACTGCCAATTGTATCGGATTTCTTCGATATTGTCAGGAGTGAGCAGGTGGGAGCGAAGAGACCAGAAACCTCATGCAGGCTCCCTAAACAAATGGGGTAAGCAAACTCAGGTGGTCAGCGTTTGATGATTTGTGAAAGAGCATACATGTATATTCGCATTACGTAGTTGATCACACAAACCTGAATTCACGAAGATGCGATGAAGCCTGGAAGTGGAAATTTGAGCAACGTACGTGTGGCCTGTCAGTTGTGGGTTCAATTTGATCCACACATCGTGAAGCTGCAGCTGTTAGATGGTTGCTCTGAGAGATGAGTTTGTGTTGTACCCGGTAGTGTCACAAGGCCGAAGAATGCAGTTGAAGTCTCCAGCGAGAATCACATGTGCAGCTTTGACGAAGATGATATGCGAAAGAATTGTTGAAGAACCTTTCACGCTCAGCTGAGCAGGAGGGTGCATATACATTGCACAAAGTATATATGATATACTTAACGTCACGAGGCGCCCATCAAGACCTCTTTCGACGTGAGAAAACTGTATCTTTGTAGATCGAATTGTTTATTCTCTACCTCTTCTAAAAAAATGACATTTATTTATTTAATTATTATTTTAATATCCATCGGATACAAAATCTAAATGGATATGGGTGGAGAAAAACCCATTTGAGTTGAACATAATATATGTCCTCCTCAAACGCGCACAAAAACCACTATCTTTTAAAAAAACAACACAAAATAATTACCACAATACATCTAAAACTAATAGTCACATAACATTAATAAAAACAAAATACACATAATTTAATTAAAAACAAAACTAAAGACAAGATGAAATATCAAAACACAGCAGGTCGTTTGACTTTACTAGCGAAGCGGCTGGATGATTCACCAAACTCAGCAGTGAATAATCGAATGGCAGCGGTTATCGGTTCATTACACCCAATACTAGTTCAATTTCACCGCTGATCAGTTCTGCAATAACTGAAGACTGTTCCAGAAAGTATGGACGCACTTTGCTTTTGCTGTAAATAATTCACAAGTGTTAGATATTCCAATTTTATTCGATATACTGATAATATTATACTACAACAACAGAATATTATTCTCAACATATGCTACTTAGCCATTGTAGACTAGCTGGCGCACCTTCTTGCGAACGTTCCTCATTAAATTACGTACAGACTCCTTGGCGACAAGTTTTGACACTTTTTCCAATCATTTTCGAACTGTTGAATGATTTCGGCTGCCGAGGCATGTTTCCTAAGATGTGCCTTCGTTAATGCCCAAAACTCCTCAATTGGGCGAAGTTGTGGGCAATTAGGTAGATTCATGTCTTTTGGGACGAAAGTGACATTTTTGGTAGTATACCATTCTACCGTTGATTTCGACTAGTGGCAAGAAGCAAGATCTGGCCAGATGACAACAGGATCCTTGTGGCTTCTAATCATGGTTAGCAGTCGTTTTTGTTCCTTGATGTATATTTCGCTGTTCATTGAAGCAGTGGGGATGAAGGCTTTCGAAATCTTACCGCAGCTACAAATTGCTTGCCAGACCATAGCGTTCTTACCAAATTTTTCGACTTCAATCGATGTCTCGGACTGGTTTAACACTTGCCCTTCTCGCACAGTATAATATTGTGGTCCCCGCAAGGATTTGTAATCGAGTTTCACGTAAGTTTCGTCGTCCATGATTATGCAGTTCAAATTTCCAGCAAGAATCGTGTTGTACAGCTTTCGAACCCTCGGCCTGATCGATGCTTCTTGGTTCGCACTACGTTTTGGTTGTTTCTGCTTCCTATAGGTTCGAAGATTCAAACGTTCTTTAGCACGAAGAATATTCGACTTCGAAGTGCCCACTTTTTTGGCCACATCCCGAACTGAAACCTCCCTCTTTTGCTCGAACACCTTCAGTATACGTTTATCCAACTGAGGGTTAGCAGGACCTTTTATTCGACCCGTTTTCGGTTTATCCTCAAAGGTGTTATCCTCACCGAACTTTTCCTGATTGCATTTCGCACGTCTTTTTCACTTATTCCTTCAATTTTTGCTATCCTTTTTAGTGACAGTCCGCGTTCTGTGCACCATTTGTACACAATTTTTCGACGTTGTTCTACTGAAAGTCCACGCCTTTCGAAACAAACTAATGAAAACGAATAAACAACTGCACAAGTGGTTAGAGAAAAGTTTAAACAACAGAACGCAGCCATAAAAATTGACAGATTCTGAACCATTGTGAAATGGCAGCGGTTTTTGGTTGCGTCCATACTTGCTGGACTGCCTGTTGTATTTTACGGTGACGTAACAGCGATTCGATTCCGATTAGTGAGCATCTATCCGGATATGGTGACAGATTTGGAAGAACTCTCCATGGTAAGTTCCGTAATGCTAAACGAACAAACCGCTATTGAACTCGTTCAATTCGCATGCACCACGAGAGCCGATACGGTAACCAAACTGATGAATATAGAAGCCATCGGAATTGAGATTACAACGACGATGGAACCCATCATCATCATTGCAGCGTAGTGCCCCAACCAAATCTTCGAGATGCTACGTGTGCATCATTGAAGCGAGATCTGGCTATGCTCACTAGACGACAGAACAAATTCATCAAAGCTGTTGACCTGAACGCACAGCATGAGCTGTGGGGAAACAAAAGACAGAATGGAAACGGATTCGTACTTGCCGAAGATTACGAAGCTGGACAGTACAACATTCGCTCCGGATCAACCAACGCGACTTTCTAGATCGGGAGTTCATTCCATTTTGGATATTTTCATCAGCAACATCGCCACAGACAGCTCTCCTGTTGTCTTCAACGAGCTCTCTTTCGACCATTTTCCAGTAATATTGACGTTGGGATCTTTATAAGAAACAGTGCCTATTCAACCTCGGAGGAACTATTATCGCACCGACTGGGTCCAATTTCAACAAATCGCCGACCAACTTATTACTATCGATTTGCCACTAGATTCCCCGATGGAAATCGATGCGGCCCAATCTTCCTTCCGGCATTCAATCACAGTCGCTCGTGATAGGATGGTTCCAGTACAACACATGCCGAGTTCCTCTCTTCAAATCGACAGTGTCACCAAGAAACTCATCCGACTTCGAAATATCTACCGGAAGCAGTTTCAACGAACTCTCATCCTAGATAAGAAGACTTCTTATAACAACTTAACTAGGATAATCCAGGAAAGGATATCTGAGCTTCGCAACAGGAACTTCCAGCAAAAGCTTCGAGAAATTCTCCCATATTCAAAGCCCTTCTGATCCTTAACGAAGGTGCTTAAGAAAAAACCGAAGCCTATTCCTCCTCTGAAGTCACCCCAGGACGAAGTTGAAGGAATACATTTAATCACACCAGTAGAGAAGGCAAATGCGCTAGGTGAGCAGTTTGTGTGTTCTCACAATTTAGGACTCAACATTGTTAGTCCACATGAAAGAGCCATTGCTGATAGCGTAGCTGAGATTGACCAACCAGTCAGCTTGGTTCCTGAGGAAAGTAGAGTCACTGCTAATGAGCTGATGGTTATTGTGAAAAATCCAAAAATATGAAGGCCCCCGGTTTCGACAACACATTCAACATTGAGCTGAAACATTTGAGTATTCGCTCATTTGTCTTCTTAGCTAAAATTTTTAACAGGTGCTGGGAGCTTGTGTAAGTTAGCTAAAGTTATCCCAGTTTTGAAACCGGGGAAAGATCCTTCCCTTTCCAAGAGCTATCGGCCCATCAGCTTACTCTCTGCCCTATCCAAGCTGTTTGAAAAGTCCATACAAAGGCGAATTCTTGCTTTCGCAGATGAACAGGATATATTACTGGAAGAACAGTTTGGGTTCCGGAAAGGAAGATCCACCATCCACCAACTCACAAGGGTTAACAACGTCATCCATCAAAACAAATCAGTGTCCAAAAACGACTGCCATGGCAATATTGGATATTGAAAAGGCATTCAATAATGTGCTGCACGATGGCCTGGTGATTAAACTGCATCGGTATGATTTTCCCATGTATCTTATTAAAATTATCAAAAATTATCTTACAGATAGAGCATTCCAGGTTTCTCTGAATAATGCACTTTCAGAAAGATTTACTATTTCTGCTGATGTACCCAAAGGAAGTATCCTAGGTCCCATCTTAAACAACATATTTACATCAGACATCCCACCTCTTCCGGGTGTTGGTGTTCTTTCACAATTTGCTGATGAAACTACCATTCTTTACAAAGGTCGTGTCATTAATGGCCTGAAGAATAAACTACAGACAGGTCTGGTCGCTCTAACTGAATATTTTACAAGTTGGAAAATTGTGATCAATGCAGCAAAAACTCAAGTCATCTTGTTTCCACATTAAAGATCTCCAAAATTGGTTCCATCAGACGAATGCCGAATACGATTCGGTGATGAGGTCATCCAATGGTCCGACGAAGTTATTTATCTAGGACTCACCTTTGACAGACATCTGATATTCAGGTCACATGTTGACAAAATCGTTTCAAAATGCAGCATACTCATTAGGTCTCTGTATCCGCTGATTTGTAGAACATCTATACTGTGCCTGAAGAATCAGATGGCTGTCTATAAACAAATCATCTACCCCGCAATTGAATACGCAGTCCCTGTTTGGCGAGGCTGTGCACGAACACACAAACTTAGGCTTCAGTGCATTCAAAGTAAGATCTGAAAGATGATTCTAAATCTACCCCCTCGGACAAGGACTAGTGAAGTACATGAGATGGCCTCCCTGGATATACTAGAACAAAAATTCGAACTGCACGAAATTTGAAGAGAGGTGCTCAATCTCTGAAATACAAATAATTCAAAGTTTGTTCGTATTAGGTTAGGTATAGTTATAGGTATGTAGATATTTTATTAATAATTAAAATAAATATTATGATTAAACATTAGTATGTAAAACAAGAGTAACTAAAACACCTATTATTAATAACGAATCGTATGAACAACAAAGATGTTCGCGTGGATATGTGATGGTTCGTTCGCAAAGTCAGTTCAAACAAGAGCGATTGCGTCATACAGAGCTGCTGTTCGTTTGTATTGGAGAGAAAGAAAACGAAAAGTGAACAACCTTGGGAAACATTAGCAAAATCAGCCCTTCTAATGACTCCACATGTTTTCTAAAGAACTATTAGAATTACTTATTTGTTGAAATATGCAAACCGGAAGTGAATATAATCAGTTTAGTGTAGGTCTAATAGATTCTAGTAAGCAAAATTTAGAATTTTTTTTGGGCTATTTTTTGTTTAAAAAAATTAATTCGCTGTAGCTGGCCAGTTTTATTCGTATTCACAATATCCAGTTATGTCTCAGACATTACTCACCCAGTTTTTTTTTAAATATTCTTTAGTTGCTTGAATTACTATTTACATTTCATAATTCATGTTTTAGATTGAAATTAAATTGTTAATTATTCCAAGAGTTTTGCTTTCGTTGCTTGTTTTCTTCTATTTAGAACAAATATCATCAAGTGTTCGAATTCCATTCGTATCCAAGAGTATAGTGATGAAAGATGTTGTTGGAGTAATCGCCAGGCTGATGCAACTGTGTATCGTAATGTTTCCACTGTCGCGTTGCAATGTAAGCAATTCTCGCTGTCGGCGCGTTGCATCACGTGTAGCAGTTGCCTGTATTCGATTTTACTATTCACGAATAGGTAAAGATCACTTCGATGTTGTGAAGTTTGACCTTTAGTGCTATGTATATTGTTCCATGCCTTATACCATTCTCGAAGCCGGTTCTCTCGTTCTATTCTTGGTTCTTTAGTGTCTTCTTGACACTACTTGATGGGGGGACAGTAGAGGCTACGTACCATATTCTAGCAGTTATAAATGTGTTGAGTAATGTGACTTTTTGAAGAAGCGTTAACGATCGCATCGAGTTGTCCCAGTTTATGTTTATCATGTTACGAATAGAATTGGTGAATGTCATGCCAAGTACCTTGATTGTTGTTGCTGTCTGGAGCCACGGCACTATTAAGGGGTCTCGATTAATGAATCTAACGTCTATCGATGTTGTTTTGGATAGATTCAAAATCGCCTCGGATACACGTGAGAAACGAGTGCACAATTCGTATATTGGTCGACTTGTGGGTGGATGGTAGCAATTACCCTTATGTCGTCAGCATACGCAACGACCAGATCATTCTCGCATACTTGTTCTATTCGTTGTAGCAAAGGATGGATATACAAGCTAAACAGTACACTGGTGATAGGGTTGCCTTGGAAAACCGAACGTTTGATATGGAAAACGGCGGATAGGTGTCCGTTTACGAGCAAATGAGATGAAGATGCGTTCGAGAATCTAGCAAATAAGTTTACGAGACTACTATTGAAGCCGAGCGAGCACATGTTTCTGAATAAAAAGCTTCGGTTAACCCGATCGAACTCGTGGTCTACATCGAAAGAGATCAGCTTACCTCGTCGACGGTGGTTGATCAGCTGTGCTATTCCATCCTTGAGGGCTGAGGACGCTAAATATGTAGGTCTTTTTACTATTTTCCCGTTTAAATTAAATTTTCTTGGAAACGGTGATGAATATCGAAAAACCCACCCGATAATCTCTTAAATATTTAGTTGAGAATATTCTGTGAAATTTTCAGAATCGTTCATTGAGTTTACCGCTCGTGTTGCACTTTTTTCTGACTGAAAAACTGCTGAAAATTTGAACGCTCGGAATTTCATACCTCTACTTGTTCATCGAATATCTCGGCTTTGAAGGCTTTTATCATAAATCTACCGTGACAAAGTATAGATAATTTAGTTTAGATGCGATTAGTGCATAAAAACAAATAAGTTATCGCGATAAAAATAAAGTTTGAAGTTGGTGGTGTCCGGGAAAAGAAGAGGAGAGGAAAGAAATCAAATCTACTCATCAAGGTTCCTTATCACACAGACGCAAAGGGAATTTAGGGAGTCAGGGAGGAAGACTCAAAATCTATACGCGACCCACTGTCCTCAGACCTTAAGTTATCACTTAGTTGCTTGGGAAATATTATTGCTGGTATTGGCACATTTTTGTGTGTTACTTAAAACCCGATGTCCTATCATTACGTTCTGTATTCGTGCCTTTAGGATTCGCGATAAAAGCTTATAGTCGAAGTTCAGAAGTGTATTATTTGTTCCCTTCTTTTTCACCAGTACTATCACGCCTTCTACAAATTTGGCTGGAAAATTTGAATGGAGCTCCACGTTGATTACAAGATTTAGCTCGCTAAATTTTAATTTTAATCGCCTCTTTTATCTCAGCAGTTGTGATTTCACTCGTGCATGCTTCGTTCGATTCGTCGTTCTCGGTATGGCTCTCTCGCAGGCGAAACATTCATCTCCTTCTTCAGTTGTCTCGTTCGCTGTATAGAGTGTCGCATAGTACTCTAGTAGATGCTGCTCGATGTGTTCAGGTCGATCGATGGTTTCGTCTTCCTCACTACTAAGTTGCGTAGTAATAGTTCTATTTCGTCTCTTTTCATCCGGTTTTCATCATGCTCAAATTTAACCTCGTACAATAAAGGATCAAGTTTTAGTTGGAATAAAATATCGATTTTTATCATAATTTGAAAGAAAATGGTTTAGTGTACACCATCCACCAATTCATCCCCGATGAGAAATGTTGACACTGTCGGGTACAATACTGCCAATTGTATCGGATTTCTTCGATATTGTCAGGAGTGAGCAGGTGGGAGCGAAGAGACCAGAAACCTCATGCAGGCTCCCTAAACAAATGGGGTAAGCAAACTCAGGTGGTCAGCGTTTGGTGATTTGTGAAAGAGCATACATGTATATTCGCATTACGTAGTTGATCACACAAACCTGAATTCACGAAGATGCGATGAAGCCTGGAAGTGGAAATTTGAGCAACGTACGTGTGGCCTGTCAGTTGTGGGTTCAATTTGATCCACACATCGTGAAGCTGCAGCTGTTGGATGGTTGCTCTGAGAGATGAGTTTGTGTTGTACCCGGTAGTGTCACAAGGCCGAAGAATGCAGTTGAAGTCTCCAGCGAGAATCACATGTGCAGCTTTGACGAAGATGATATGCGAAAGAATTGTTGAAGAACCGTTCACGCTCAGCTGAGCAGGAGGGTGCATATACATTGCACAAAGTATATATGATATACTTAACGTCACGAGGCGCCCATCAAGACCTCTTTCGACGTGAGAAAACTGTATCTTTGTAGATCGAATTGTTTATTCTCTACCTCTTCTAAAAAAATGACATTTATTTATTTAATTATTATTTTAATATCCATCGGATACAAAATCTAAATGGATATGGGTGGAGAAAAACCCATTTGAGTTGAACATAATATATGTCCTCCTCAAACGCGCACAAAAACCACTATCTTTTAAAAAAAACAACACAAAATAATTACCACAATACATCTAAAACTAATAGTCACATAACATTAATAAAAACAAAATACACATAATTTAATTAAAAACAAAACTAAAGACAAGATGAAATATCAAAACACAGCAGGTCGTTTGACTTTACTAGCGAAGCGGCTGGATGATTCACCAAACTCAGCAGTGAATAATCGAATGGCAGCGGTTATCGGTTCATTACACCCAAAACTAGTTCAATTTCACCGCTGATCAGTTCTGCAATAACTGAAGACTGTTCCAGAAAGTATGGACGCACTTTGCTTTTGCTGTAAATAATTCACAAGTGTTAGATATTCAAATTTTATTCGATATACTGATAATATTATACTACAACAACAGAATATTATTCTCAACATTTGCTACTTAGCCATTGTAGACTAGCTGGCGCACCTTCTTGCGAACGTTCCTCATTAAATTACGTACAGACTCCTTGGCGACAAGTTTTGACACTTTTTCCAATCATTTTCGAACTGTTGAATGATTTCGGCTGCCGAGACATGTTTCCTAAGATGTGCCTTCGTTAATGCCCAAAACTCCTCAATTGGGCGAAGTTGTGGGCAATTAGGTAGATTCATGTCTTTTGGGACGAAAGTGACATTTTTGGTAGTATACCATTCTACCGTTGATTTCGACTAGTGGCAAGAAGCAAGATCTGGCCAGATGACAACAGGATCCTTGTGGCTTCTAATCATGGTTAGCAGTCGTTTTTGTTCCTTGATGTATATTTCGCTGTTCATTGAAGCAGTGGGGATGAAGGCTTTCGAAATCTTACCGCAGCTACAAATTGCTTGCCAGACCATAGCTTTCTTACCAAATTTTTCGACTTCAATCGATGTCTCGGACTGGTTTAACACTTGCCCTTCTCGCACAGTATAATATTGTGGTCCCCGCAAGGATTTGTAATCGAGTTTCACGTAAGTTTCGTCGTCCATGATTATGCAGTTCAAATTTCCAGCAAGAATCGTGTTGTACAGCTTTCGAACCCTCGGCCTGATCGATGCTTCTTGGTTCGGACTACGTTTTGGTTGTTTCTGCTTCCTATAGGTTCGAAGATTCAAACGTTCTTTAGCACGAAGAATATTCGACTTCGAAGTGCCCACTTTTTTGGCCACATCCCGAACTGAAACCTCCCTCTTTTGCTCGAACGCCTTCAGTATACGTTTATCCAACTGAGGGTTAGCAGGACCTTTTATTCGACCCGTTTTCGGTTTATCCTCAAAGGTGTTATCCTCACCGAACTTTTCCTGATTGCATTTCTGAACCATTGTGAAATGGCAGCGGTTTTTGGTTGCGTCCATACTTGCTGGACTGCCTGTTGTATTTTACGGTGACGTAACAGCGATTCGATTCCGATTAGTTAGCATCTATCCGGATATGGTGACAGATTTGGAAGAACTCTCCATGGTAAGTTCCGTAATGCTAAACGAACAAACCGCTATTGAACTCGTTCAATTCGCATGCACCACGAGAGCCGATACGGTAACCAAACTGATGAATCGTTCTCAAGAATAGGTCTAACGAGTGAGCAATATAATGTCTTCGAGCAATGAGGACGTTTAAAATCCTTAGCGGTTTTTGAAATAAATCCCAACTGACGTGAAGCTTTTGGAATAATCAGTGATCGATGTGAATCAAAGGTCAGTTTTTCATCCAACAATACTCCTGAGTCGCTCACCTGGTTAACTCTAGTCAGAACAGAGCCACCAATACTGTAATTAAATTTCACAGGATTCAAAGTACATAATCACCTGACATTTTGCCACGTTAATGATTAGTTTATTTCTGAGGCACCAATCTACGAACAATTCAAGTAGATATTGTAACCGCTGGCGATCCTCTACGGTACGAACTACGAGGTACAATTTGAAATCGTCTACATAGATCAATTTTCAGCCATTTTTCAAAGCAAATGAGACATTGTTGAAAAGCAGTACGAAAAGTAATGGTTCCAAATTACTACCTTGAGGAACTCCGGAATTGTTCGTAAATTGAGATGATGTGCAGTTATCCAACATCACTCTTAATACTCTACCAGTCAAATACGATCTTAACCAGGACACGAGCTGCGCAGAGAAGCCGAGACGATATAATTTACAAAGAAGTATTTTGTGGTCAGTTTGGTCAAATGCTGCTTTTAGATCAGTGTAGACAACATCCACTTTAGTTTTTTCCTCTATGCTAGCGATACACTTAGACGTGAATGCTAACAGATTCGTCGAAATTGATCTTTCTGGTATACATAACTTATATATAATATAGTATAAATATAGAATATAATAATATAATATACATTATAATTATTTAATAATATAGTATAAACAACTTGAATAACTTAAAATTATTTCTAAAAGTTTAGGTGAGGCAGAGAGACTGGTAATCTCACGGTAATTAGCAACATTTCGCCGATCGTTATCTTGAAATATGGGACAAAAGTACGATTGCTTCCATATGCACGGGAATTTTGCCTGCTCAAAAGATCGATTAAAAATTGTACTCAATGGTTCAGCCAATGTACCAATGCATCGATGAACCGGAAGAATATGAGCATTTCAACTTTTTTGCAGGACGTGAAACCATCTCAGAGGTAACGATGAAAGTATTCAAACTAATTAGGTCAGCAGGAACATCAGTAACAGCAATTTCCGTCTCTTCATTTGAAGTCAGATTACTATAAAACACACCAACGAAATGCCTGTCAAACAATTCACAAGATTCAGAAACTGATTGGGCAGCCTCATCCTTGAGGGAAACATTCGTAGGTACAGATGAGTTTTTTCTTTTCGAATTATCGAATCGCCAAAAACTACGAGGGTTACGTCTTAGACTAGTCTGCATGCGAAGTACATATGCTTTGTATAAACTAGCATTAAGAGCACGATAAGCATTGGCAGATCGATTAAAGTTAGCAACGTTGGAAGCATTACGTCGTCGAAGCAATTTGCGCTGATTTGCATTACGCTCTAGTTTTAATTTGCGCAATTCTAATGTGTTCCAAGCAGGAGAAACGGGTTGCCTAACAATGGACGTGAAGCACTGCTATCGCTAACCGTCGGCAATTGGGTACTATCCGCAATCGTGAAAAGATAAATGGTTAGCGGCGAATGATGATTGTCCACAAGAAGCAACCTGTTACGACAACGATCAACTACACAATCGTTAGAGCAACACAAAAGATCGAGTGTTCGGCCTAGCGAATTATACACCAGATTCCTCTGTCCGAGACCAAGGAATTCCTTGAATTCTCAACAAACTCTGTAAATAGTAAACCTGTTGGCCAGCACGCAGTGTTAAGAGCTTGCTGCTTGTATGCTGGATCCAGACCAACTTTGAATGAGATGTAAGTCATGTTTGATGTGTCAATTCCTTTATGTACTAGGCGAATAACATCAAAAGGGGCTTCTAATTCCAAACAGCGAGCAACTATCTTCTGCACATCCTCATTACTGACCAACGGCTGGAAGCCCGATAGGTAAAGCCAAAATTTAGGTTGTGATGCCGGGGGTGTTACGAAAGGAACAGACATATCACCAAAATCAATTTGATTAGTATAACGATTCGCATCTGGACGAATTGCTTCACCATTTTCACCACGACGACGCTTTGCATTGTAAGTTGGCCATGTAGGTATCCGAGCAGGCGGCTTAGAACTTGAACTATTTAAGATACAGTCAATATTTTTGATTAGCGTTTCGACAATATCAGTGAGTTTCTGTATCTGCGTGTCAATATTGATGTTGCAAGTAGTGGTGGGCACAGTGTTTACATGTTGGTCAGAAATATAAGCACAAATGCCTCTGCCATTTAGCAATTTGTGCAAATAAACACTGCTTTTCCCTGAGCAAACACCTTTTTACATGATCGTAAATTGAATTCACAGCAATTTTGACTGATATGGAAAGGAGTCTCACATAACCGCAACGTATTGGTTCCAAGTTGTTGATATCATGGTGACATTCTCCGCATTGTTTTTTTGTCATGTTTGTTTTGATCGACGTTCGACAGAGAGCTGAAATCAAGATGACACAATTTGTTTTACAGAGCGAAGAACGACTATGTCAACGACTAGTGCTAACGGTCGAAAGCACACTACAAATTAGCCGGACAAACAGCAAAACGCGAATAAACAGCAGTAAACTCGATGATTATTTCAATCACTTGCGAAATCCTTTCTAAAAGCACTTGAAAACCGCAAAAACAGAGTCAACATAGAACGCTCGCACTGTTCCAGTTGAGGTACACGGAGCAAAAAAGGCGGGTGGGTAATGTCAGAGACATAACTGGATGTCGTGAATACGAAAACAACTGACATGTTCCTTAACACTTCCGAATATCAATTGTATGAATTATGCACGCATTCCCCTTTTTCACATTTTTCGCAAAAACAAAGAAAGCTTCACTTGATCTCGATTACTGTGAATTTCACACAGCGAAAAGTGCACAAATCTAAACAAACTGTTCTTGATTTGCAGTAAACTGAGGATATTTCCCTACGATTTGCGAACAACAAATCCTAATAGTTCTTTAGAAAACTTTTAGAGCCATTAGAACGGCTGATTTTGTGCAATGCTCTCCACCGTTGTTTTTTCCCAATGCTAATGACTGGCAGCTGTGACGTAATCGCTCTTGTCGAAAGCGAAACTAGCTGTGCAGACGACACAAAACACATCTGCTCACAGTGGCGATAGAATCAAAACTGATTCAATTTTTGTTAAGAGATTTCCTTTTATGTGATTTCGTTTGTAGCTTTTTCACTAATGGGCGGTCCTAACGGCTATAAAAATAGCCGCATTCAGAATTTTAATGTTGATTATTTCATTTCGGATTTGCATAATTTATTGAAAGAAACTATCAATATGCTGAAGGGACTCGTTTCTAGCATTCAGAAAGGTCAAATTGCGTAATTCTCTACGACATTAAACTCTGGAACATTTTTCGCAAAAAAAAGAAGGCTTCACTTGATCTCGATTACTGTGAGTTTCACACGGCGAAAAGTGCACAAATCTAAGCAAACTGTTCTTGATTTGCCGTAAACTGAGGATATTTCCCTACGATTTGCGAACATCAAATCCTAATAGTTCTTTAGAAAACTTTTAGAGCCATTAGAACGGCTGATATTGTGCAATGCTCTCCACCGTTGTTTTTTTTCCAATGCTAATGACTGCCAGCTGTGACGTAATCGCTCTTGTCGAAAGCGTGCAGACGACACAAAACACATCTGCTCGCAGTGGCGATTGAATCCAAACTGATTGAATTTTTGTTAAGAGATTTCCTTTTATGTGATTTCGTTTGTAGCTTTCTCACTAATGGTCGGTCCTAACGGCTATAAAACTAGCCGCATACAGAATTTTATTGTCGATTATTTCATTTCGGATTTGCATAATTTATTGAAAGAAACTATCAATATGCTGTAGGTATTCGTTTCTAGCATTCACAAGGACCAAATTGAGGAACTCACTGCGATATTCACCACTTTTCGGAACATTTTTCCCGGACGATTTGTTGTACAGCAGCAGATATTTTGTTCTCTTCCTTAGAACGCGTTCTGATTGGCTGGTGTTGACATGGAGCAAATGAGACAGGTTTTTCAATAGTGTACTATTGATATACTTCAATGCTTTTGCTATACACGATATAGATTTATATAGATTATATAAATCCTTTCACAGATCACTGAGCTATGAGCTATAAAAATACGAGAAAGGCAAACGCGCCTTATGAATTATCCTCTTTGATATTCGTTTATACCAAACATTTCAGAAAAGTTTAATTTTGAATTATTTGAGACTATGTCACAAAACTGAAAATTTTATCATAAAATTGTGATCATATTTCCGATGGCATGTCGCAAGAATTATGTTGATTCGCTAGATACAACAATAGATATTCACGATCAAAAACTTATCACTCTCTCAGAGGGTAAATTTTGAAAAGGCACCCCATAGTAAAGTAAGTCGTATTCACGACAAAAAAATCATCATTCGGACGAAGGTTTGGAGTGCATTGGTTTTGGTCGGATTTGTGATTTCTTCCATCGACTCGTCAAAATCCTCTTGTCGTGTCTTCTTTCCTGGAGGCCGGTTTTCTAGTTTATTGTTCTGTATGCACTAAATCTCACTGTAAACAGATTCATGGCAGTAACGGCAAGTTTGTTGTTGGCCGTAATAATTCAGAGCTGTGATTTCACCGTCGATAGTGACATATGAAGGAATGTTTTAACAATAATTTTTGCTACAACCTGTCGGAATACCACCAAAGACACACTTTTCATCCCATAAGATATCATGGATTGAAAAAACGTTCCCATACACTTGAAGAAATCGGATTATTTTTTGTTCGTTACATCTTCGGAGAGATCGGAGAGATTTACCTCCACTGGCCCTTCCTCCAATGTAATCCGCAATTTATAAATCTTATCATCGATCTCGGTCTCGTGTACATTGTCGTGTTTTTCGATAATTTTTTGTGCCAATTCGAGTTCATTGAGCATGATGAACGCGCATCCCTGACTTCGACTTGGTTGAATTCCAACTACTTGGTGTTTTTTGTAACTCTAGAACGGTATTGACAAGACAGTGGACTGTGGTGAAGCTCTTTGTATGATGGTTTCCGTGGTAGGAGCGCATAATTGACGCGGAACGTGTCCTTGCGACGTTTCATTTTGATAGTATCCGCGAGAAAATCACTCAGAACTGGGCTGAACCCTGCACGTCGTTAATGATAGAAAAATTCTATACAAAGTCCGGCACGACTTCCGATGTCTAACAGAAACGCGTGTGCTCGACTTGGAGGTTGAGCGCTAACTCTTTATATTTACATAATGGAACCATCAACATATTATAGAAGAGTGCAATAAGCATGTTTACTACGTAATGGTTATGCTTTTCACATGGGATATGTGAAATGAATAATACAGGGTCCGGCACTCGAAGTGTAACCAACTTCAGACCGCTCTCGCAGCTGACGCACGGGCATCAGCTCGCTAGAAATTTGCTAAATGACAGTTCGGAGTTGTATTGTTTACAAGCGCAAGACAGCATTTTGCCAAAAGTGAACGCGAAAAAAAAATCAGTGATGGATTTAAAACGTAATAGTGTGATTGCTTTATATTTAGATGGAAAATCACAACCAGCGATTGTTCGTGAGCTCAAACACCTTAAGGTGAATAAAGTTTTTGTTTATCGCACCATAACTCGTTACAATAATACTGGTAGCATCGCAAAACGTCATGGAGGTGGTCATCAAAGGACTGCAACGTCACGTGAGATGGTTCAAAAAGTGAAGAAGCGACTTGAACGAAATCCTCGACGAAGTGCCAATCAAATGGAAAAAGAACTGAAAATATCCTACCGTAGCATCCGCCGCATACTGAAAAATGATCTGAAGGTCAAGCCTTACAAGATCCAAAAGGCGCATGATCTCACACCGAAGCAGCAACAAGTTAGACTTGAGAGAGCGAAGGAGTTGCTTCGTTTGGCCGAAAGCGGTCAATTTCCGAACATTGTATTTTCTGACGAGAAATTTTTTCCAATTGAGCAATTCGTAAACTCTCAAAACGATAGGGTTTACTTGACCGACCGTTCATACGAGAATTTGAGTCATCGATTGGCCACCAGGAGGCAGCACCCGCAACAGATAATGGTTTGGGCCGCTGTAACCGCAGATGGGCGCTCTCCAATCGTTTTCATCGAGCCTGGCGTCAAGGTAAATGCGACATATTATCGGGAAAATATTCTGGATGTTGCTTTGAAGCCGTGGGCAGACAAACATTTCGGTGGCAGACCATGGACGTTTCAGCAGGACTCGGCACCGTCTCACAAAGCTCGAGTGAACCAAAAATGGCTGAAAAATAACGTTCCGAACTTCATCACGTCCACACAATGGCTCTCGAATTCACCAGATGCGAATCCAATGGATTATTCTCTTTGGGCCATTTTGAAGAGCAAAGTCCGAACTAAAAGATACACCAGTCTCGAGGCGCTGAAAAAAGTTATTTTCCGCGAGTGGGCCAAAATACCTGCAAGTCACATTCGGGCAGCTTGCGATTCGTTTTTTGACCGTCTCAAGGCCATAGTCAAGGCAAAAGGTGGTCATATCGAGCAAAAGTGAATTGATTCTGAATTTTGTATTATTTTTACACATTTTGTACTTTGAATTAAGTAAAAATAATTTTCCAAACTGAATTTATGGCCTTTTTAATTGGTTACACTTCGAGTGCCGGACCCTGTACTAAACACTCAAAAGACAAACCAATGATATCTCATACATTATGAAAATTTGACTACGACCTACAGTTGCTTTTTACTTTCTTTTATATATATAAAAAATAGATTGTTTTCAAAAACATACAAAATTAATAAATTTTATCCAATTCTGACTTTCGATTTTGGAATTACAGGGTGATGAGTTTTCAAAGAATTCGAATTCCGATGGATGCCGCTGACTTTCGTCATCTATTTCCAGACTGAACTGGTGTCCGTGGGTACGATACTTATATGGTTGATGTAGGTGAAGCGTTCACAACCGATTATAATCTTCCAATGAAGGAAACATTAATTCGCTGGATTGATCAATGATACAATAGACCTGTGATATGAAAAGTATGATATACCTTATGTTCAAAAAAGACCCGGAATTTTCATTTAAAAATTCCCGCGCTTGTCCAATCGGTAAACTTTCATTCTCTCAACGTTGGCCACACTTTTATACACATTCTGTCAAATTTTGACGCATATCGTACGATTAGTTTTGTCGTGAATACGACTTACTTTACTATGGGGTGCCTTTTCAAAATTTACCCTCTGAGAGAGTGATAAGTTTTTGATCGTGAATATCTCTTGTTGTATCTAGCGAATCAAGATAATTTTTGCTACATGCCATCGGGAATATGATCACAATTTTATTATAAAATTTTCAGTTGTGTGACATAATCTCAAATAATTCAAAATTAAACTTTTCTTAAATGTTTGGTATAAACGAGTATCAAAGAGGATAATTCATAAGGCGCGTTTGCCTTTCTCGTATTTTTAAAGCTCATAGCTCAGTGATTTGTGAAGGGATTTCTATAATCTAACTACCAATAGAATCGAATTTTTTCAACTTAAACGTGTATAGCAAAAGCATTGAAGTATTTCAATAGCACACTATTGAAAAACCTGTCTCATTTGCTCCATGTCAACACCAGCCAATCAGAACGCGTTCTCAGGAAGAGAACAAAATATCTGCTGCTGTACAACAAATCGTTCGAGGAAAATGTTCCGAAAAGTGGTGAATATCGTAGTGAGTTCCTCAATTTGGTCCTTCTGAATGCTAGAAACGAATCTCAATAGCATATAGATATTTTCTTTCAATAAATTTTGCGAATCCGAAATGAAATAATCGACATTAAAATTCTGTATGCGGCTATTTTTATAGCTGTTAGGACCGCCCATTAGTGAGAAAGCTACAAACGAAATCACGTAAAAAAAAGTCTCCTAGCAAAAATTGAATCAGTTTGGATTATATCGCCACTGCGAGCAGATGAATTTTGTGTCGTTTGCAATGCTAGTTTCGCTACCGACAAGAGCGATTACGTCACAGCTGCCAGATATTTTCATCAGACCTTATGCACGCGCGCTGTTTATTTTGCGCTGAGACAAAATTGTTCTCATTATCATAAGACCACCACGCGCAGGCGACGTGCCTTTGCTGCTCTCACGAAAACTCTCTCGCACATTCCCGTAGCGCAACAGAAGCTAGAGTGCGCTTCTTTATAAAATCTCGTCGCATTTAGCCAAGAGCGAGGCTCATGTGCTCCGATCTCATGAGACAGCGCGGCGCGTTTCATGTGATTTCTGTGTGATTTGTGCGCTTCGCTTTGCTTTGCTGGTGTATGTACGCATCAGCGTTCGCTTCATGAAGCATTATTCTCGTTCTCTCTCACCCTTATTGTTCTGTTTACACTTCTGCTGGCTGCCAGCACATTCAAACGCATACCAGTTGCTAGTTCTTCCTGCATGGAAACTTCTGGTCGTTCTGAATTTCATGCGGACAAGCAATGCTGCTTAAGAAATAAGAAGACGGCAGAATGAAATTATTGTACTTCTCGTACGTATTTCATACTTTATTCAGTTAAAAGCTTACGATCGCGTGAAGTGTGTCAATATCTAAATTATGATAATTGAAAGACTTAAAGGATACATTTCAACGTGTTTTATATTCTTAACAGCATATGACATCAAGAAATTACCAGCAATCAGAGCTGGGAAAAACACCAAAAATCAAAAATCATTGTTGATTTAGAATCAATGTTGATCTTAAGACTGATCGCGTACCATGATCATGTCAAGTCGAGATCAGTAAATATCTAAATTCTAAAAAATCACTATTGATTCGATCGGAAATGATTGATGTAGAGAATCGTTTCTGATGTGATCTGCAAAGGGCTAATAGTGAAATTAATAAATTTTACATAATATGAGTATTGAAAGATGATGTCTTCAAACGGTTGAACAAAAGTATAATTTTTGTCAATTTATATGAGCTTGTCTGCACCAATCGCTAGAAATTGAGAAAAATCATAGCTACTTTAATGAAAATATGACAGAAAGAAGGAAAGATTTTCAATGAGTTTATTTGGTCAGCTGCATCGGAATTTCAGCAGCAAATAATATCAACATATAGGTTGTGGTTAATAATCAATTTAATGATAAGAAAATATATTCAATCACTAAGTATGTTATGCAGCTCTAATTCACCCTATTTAGCTGTTACACAGGTAACAACAGAAGTGCAGGTTCTGCTACGTCAATTCAAACGCGTCATTCAAATGCTGCGTTTGCTATATGCGCTCTTTTCACTTTTTTAAATTAAATTCATGTCGAATAGCATTAATGAAAATAGTTGGCATACTGGCAACCACCAATAGTGTAAACACTACATTACAGCAAAGACATCATATTAACAAGATATCCAGCTCTCACATTTCCCGAACAAATTATTGACAACATTCTTTTTTGCGAGTAGGGCGCCCTCAGACGAGTCCGCATCGAATCTTGTATATGCGCATCAAATCTTGTATATATATCGAATCTTGCAGTGCGCGCGAAAATAGCAGCACTGCGCGCCCATACAATTGACATGATATGTTGAATGTGATGCCGTGCGATGGCGTTGCTGAACTGAAGATTGATTTCGCACCAAGCTGACAGGGTATGATTACAGACAGAAAGGTTCGTTTCCTATATGTACCTATACTTTAGATTGAAGAGCGAAGTTGTCATTTGTAAACGCTATTTTATATTCTAACAGCAAGTAGATGTTAGCAGTGCAGTGCTCATTTGTTGTAATTCGAAGAGCAATAAGTATTTAAATCAAAGTGATACAGGTGTTAGTTGGTATTTAAGTGATACAGCATAGTAAGAAAATGTTGAAAGACGAAGAGCTGTTTTCAATAAACTTTTCGGCAAAGCAAGCCACATGCCTTATCTGCAACAGAAAGTTGACTGATTTACGACGCTTTAGCTACGTCCGGCATTATAAATCTCTGCACAGAAGTTTTCTGGTAGAACATGGTCTTCTTGAAGACGACGAACAAGCAGGACCATCTCGGAAAATTCCAACGATCGAGGTCCGGACTAATCGTAAAATATACATTTCATCGCTTGTCGAGCTAGTTACCGTACACGGGTTATCGTTGAATATGCTCACGTATCCAGCGTTTCAAACACTAACCAAACCAATAGAAGAAGGATTGCAACTAAAACACGTGAACCCGGAAAGCATGAAAAGCATGTTAAAAAATATCGCAGTGCAAATAACAAACCTAATTTCCAACGAAACATCTCGGATCCTGATTTGCTTGAAAATAGATGCTGCCAGTAGACACAATCGAGATTTTCTCGGAGTCAACATTCAGTTCATAGACAAAGCAGTCATTAAAATTCGCACACTAGGAATAATCGAACTGTACGAGAGGCATACAGCTGCTAATTTATCCTCGCGTTTGTTAGAAATTCTTGCTCCATTTGGAATTGGCATCGATAGGGTACTAACCATAACAACAGACAACGCTAGTAACATGTTATCAACGATAAACCGCTTAAGATTTGTGGATGCCACGGCGAAGAAAAACTTATGTATATTGCCTATGAAATAAACGTATTTATGAAAAAAAACCGCTTAAGATCGTTTCAAGAAATAACCCTCAACCGTTCAATCGACATGGAAGAGGATGTTAAAGACAGTGGAAATGAAGACGACAGCTTTGAAGTTGAATCTGCAATTAGACCTTATAGAACCAGTCTTACAAGGTGTCCGTTGTGCAGAGCACACACTGCAATTGGCTGTGAATGATTCGTTAAAACATGGCGATTTGAAGGACTACTTGATTGAAGTTCGCACAGCTGTGAAAGTTCTCAGGAAGTTGCCGTATAAAGCTATGTTTGCAGTTAGTAAAAAACCAGTTCCCAAATTAGATTGTATTACGAGATGGAATAGTGCTTATTCCATGATACAATCGTTATTGCAAGAGCAGGAATTTATATCTTCTATAACAACAGAAAACGGAGAACCAGTCGTTATGGAAAAATTATGGAAATTCATTGCGGAGTTCGAAGAAGTTTTTAAGCCCGTTGCAGATGCGACTATTAAACTTCAGAATACCCAAATTACTTTCGGAGATCTCTTTTTAATTTGGGAACGATGCTGTTTTCGACTGAAATTATCGTCTAGAAACCTCGCAGCAATTGTTGTAGCTGCTATGGAAAAAAGGAAAAATCAATTAATGAACAACAAATGCTTCCTAGCAGGAATATTTTTCGACCAGAGAATTAACTACCGAAACAGTCCACTTATTACTGACGAAGAAAGGGAATTGGCGATGGTAAGCCGAGTATTTTTCAATATGCCATAGCGATTGTTTTGAAGAAAAAATATAAAATAATTTTTTTGAATTGCTAAAATTACTAAAATATTTCAGGAGTTTATTGGTCAAACATGGCAAACATTACGAACCCTTAACAGTCCAAAATGTGGGTTGTCGAATCAATCGAATGAGCTTAATCAAAATCAAGCCGACGAGTTCGAAATATATTTGTCGTCACTAGAGAAAACAGATCAGCAAATCAAAGTTATGGATGCAGTGAAAGATCTTTCAAGAATGCCAAGGATGAAATTGAATGATCTTGAAGAAAGTGTTCTACATGTTTGGTACAGCAAAAAAAAACGTTGATCCTGATTTGTATACACTAGCAGCTACTTTTCTGGGCATACTGGGCACACAGGTGACCGTCGAACGCTCATTCAGTGGCCTCGCTCTCATACTTACGGATCACCGAACTAGTTCGAATGATGAAACTCTTCAGAACATTCTTATAATTCGCCTGAATAGTGAATTATTAAAAACAGTTGATTTTAATAAAATTTAAGATATGCCCTAATAAGAATGCAAATATCAAAACTGTTTTAATAAATTTAATTCAAAATTATTAAATAGTCTTCAATATTCTACAACTCAGCCGAACATCCTAGCGTGTTCCATCTCATTTTTTCTCTAATCACTTATTTACATAAGGTATTGAACACCATGTTAATGATTGATAAATAAAACACAACAACGTTGGTGTAAAGATGGCAGAAGTAAAAAACATATATAACAATATATAATAACACTAAACCCACTAATCAGATTTCAAAAACAAGCCGGAACACCATGCATGCAGGAACAAATCACGCTCAACAATTTTCGAAAATATTCATGCTTCAAACCATATGAAACTGAATATTCCAAGTATTGCAAAGCGATCTCGAAATAATGTTACCGTGAATATGTGAATTTTTGACCATGTTGTCTGATTTCAACGATATTTTCTATAATATATAAAGTTAAAAAATAACTAAACCAACTCTCATTCATTGTGATCAACGAGCTGATTTTATTCGAGTCCAGATTTATTAAATAAACTCAGCCGTTATATGGTCTTTTATTACATAAAATATATCGACGTGAACATTTCACAAGGGCACATAAACCAATGAGAGATTCTCTTTGTTTACTTTCTCTTCTGTTAATAACACCTAAATTTGCATATAGAATGAAAGAAAATATCTCCAGCTTTGTAATAGTATCATACATGTAACGAACAATTGCGTAATAACAAGTAAACAAAGAGAATCTGTTAATTGTTTTAAGGCCCTTTGGAATGTTCACGTCGATATATGCACGACCTACGTGCGCTGCAAATCGCGCTAGTTTGCGCGAAAAGTAAGAAGCAAAATTGGTGCGAAGAGTTGCTTCTACCGAGGCGCGTCACACACAAACAGCGCTCGTAAATAATCTCGTGCGCTGTCTCATGAGACTAAAGCTCACGAGCCGCGCGCAGAAGAAAATGCGATGCTATAAAATTTCAAACAGCACATCTAGTTTCTTCGCGCTCGCTACGCGTCTCGTACACACTTTTGGTTTTCTCTGTGAGTCGGCTCTCATACTCAAAGGAAAGATATGCGACACACACAATTTCAGTGCGCTCTCTCCGTCGCATTTGTGCACGCATGAGAATTCGGAAGGCCTGATTTTCATTGGTGAAAAAACATCGGTGAAGAGCATCACACAAAATCAGCCGTTCTAATGGCTCTAAAAGTTTTTTAAAGAACTATTAGGAATTGTTTTTCTCAAGTCTAAAGTAAATATCCTCAGTTTAGTGCAAATCTAAAATAGTTTGGTTAGATTTGTGCACTTTTCGCTGTGTGAAACTCACAGTAATCGAGATCAAGTGAAGCTTACTTTGTTTTTGCTAAAAATGTGAAAAAGGGGAATTCTTGCATAATTCATACAATTGATCAACTAATTGATATTCGGAGGTGTTAAGGAACATGTCAGTTGTTTTCGTATTCACGACATCCAGTTATGTCTCTGACATTACCCACCCGCCTTTTTGTTTGGCGTCTATACAAAGAAGTTGAAAAATTTTCGTGTGGCGATTTTTATAATGGATGAAAATTTTTATAATGGATGAAAATTTTCGCCAGCAACAAATTTTCGTCATATTGTTCACTAACCTGTTCGAGTTTATGAACAGTAGCAATCAAAGACGCAGTGTACTTTAGTTAAAACGCAACACCACCAGCTCTACAATTAGAACGCTTATATTCGGCGATGCAATTTTAACCTGTTATATTCACTGCAGAGCAATTGTCTAACCAAGTTTCGCTAAATGCTAAAATATTACCTTTGGTTAGTATATTGTCAGTTGAAATATCTGAAGCATGAGCATTTAAGCTTTGAACATTGAAACTGATTAAGTTAAAACCATGATTCGTCATATCGATAAAATCCAACAGTGCATCACTGATTGTGGATAGTTTATGACTGGATAGTCGGTTTAATTCTGTTCTCAGTTCCGTCATTCTGGGCGAATCACTGGTCCTCGAGTGCCAAAATTTAAAAATGTTCTTTTGGTTAGTTAAGTAAAGCCAATCCATTGTTGTCACCCGTGACAATCCAACATATACTAGTTGTTGTTCCAAAGATTTATCGTAGTCAAGTACAATTTCAGAAAATGTACCTCCTTGCGATTAATGGACCGTGAGTGCACATGCACTAACTATCGGAAATTGAATTCTTTTGCAATTGATGCTGCCAAGCTTAATATTGCTGATCGTTTTAATATAGGTACCCAATCAAATTGAAGTTTACCTGGATTGGAATACACCAAAGGTCTAGATTTGATTTTTAAGCTGGCAGAATGCGCTCATCAGGATTATCATCATCATGTTCGATAAATTTAAGCTCTCCTATGGCCCCGTTAACTAGCCCATCTTCGACATTCGATTTTTAAAATTTCATATATAATCACCGCAAGAAACAATAAAATTTAGGGGTTTTGTTTGCTTGTGCAAAAAGCACATATTTTGTTTCCATTTCTTCGCGTTTCGCCTTCGGCTCATCAGTGCTTAAAGCAGTTCAAATTGAACTGCCATCTCGTGCTTTTTGCACAAACAAACAAAACCCCTAAGTATTAACATTCTGCGTCGGCCAGTAATAAGCCGTCATTCGTTTACGCCTGAGACGTCAGAAATAATACAGGGTGATTTTTTAAGAGCTTGAGAACTTTTTTAAACAATAAAACGCATAAAATTTGCAAAATCTCATCGGTTCTTCATTTTAAACGTTAGATTGGTACATGACATTTACTTTTTGAAGATAATTTCATTTAAATGTTGACCGCGGCTGCGTCTTAGGTGGTCCATTCGGAAAGTCCAATTTTGGGAAACTTTTTCGAGCATTTCGGCCGGAATAGCCCGAATTTCTTCGGAAATGTTGTCTTCCAAAGCTGGAATAGTTACTGGCTTATTTCTGTAGACTTTAGACTTGACGTAGCCCCACAAAAAATAGTCTAAAGGCGTCAAATCGCATGATCTTGGTGGCCAACTTACCGGTCCATTTCTTGAGATGAATTGTTCTCCGAAGTTTTCCCTCAAAATGGTCATAGAATCGCGAGCTGTGTGGCATGTAGCGCCATCTTGTTGAAACCACATGTCAACCAAGTTCAGTTCTTCCATTTTTGGCAACAAAAAGTTTGTTAGCATCGAACGATAGCGATCGCCATTCACTGTAACGTTGCGTCCAACAGCATCTTTGAAAAAATACGGTCCAATGATTCCACCAGCGTACAAACCACACCAAACAGTGCATTTTTCGGGATGCATGGGCAGTTCTTGAACGGCTTCTGGTTGCTCTTCACTCCAAATGCGGCAATTTTGCTTATTTACGTAGCCATTCAACCAGAAATGAGCCTCATCGCTGAACAAAATTTGTCGATAAAATGCGGACTTTCCGAATGGACCACCTAAGACGCAGCCGCGGTCAACATTTAAATGAAATTATCTTCAAAAAGTAAATGTCATGTACCAATCTAACGTTTAAAATAAAGAACCGATGAGATTTTGCAAATTTTATGCGTTTTATTGTTTAAAAAAGTTCTCAAGCTCTTAAAAAATCACCCTGTATAACACCTGTGTTATATTATTTAAAGGTTGCATAAATAGTGCAAACTTTGCGTCTGCTTAGCGGTTTAAGTTGAACTGCTAGGCATGAGATGGCAGTTCAATTTGAACTGCTTTAAGCACTGATTTATTATAATTTTGCACATTTCGCTAAACCTCTTACCAGCCAGCTGAGAGGAAAAATCAAGACGATAGATTACTATACGGAAACATTTAAAAATGCTTTTTCAAAACTTAAAGAAATCATGTCCTCAGCCTTGATATTAGGTTACCCGGAGTTTGATAAGCCTTTTATACTGAAGACAGACGCCTCAAATGTTGCTATTGGAGCGGTATTGTCGCAATTGGAAAATGAGAAAGAAAAGCCAATAGCCTACCTTTCGAGAACACTTTCTAAGGCCGAAGAAAATTACTCAGCCACTGCCAAAGAATTGTTAGCTACTTACTTCGCAGCAAAAAGATTTCGCCTTTACCTTTATGATAGGCCTTTTACAATTTGATGAGCCATGAGCCGCTAACAAAAGAGCTTAAACTGACAAATGCTACTGGACAGGTTACACGCCAAAGGCTCTACCTAGAGCAGTATGATTTTAAAATTTTCTATAAAAAAGGCTAACAGAATGTAGTAGCGGATGGACTGTGTAGAATCCCATCGGCAGAACTAAATTTACAAGAACTTTCTAACGAATGCTTCTCAAATGACAAAATTTACGGCCCAGAAATAGTCAATAAGTTCAACAACCAACTAACAATAAGAATCACAAATCAGACTCGGAAAAGTCCACACATTTTGTGTAAAATATTCCCGAACTAAATTCGCCATGTGTTCCATAAAGTCAGTTATAAAGATGACTTAGAGGAGATTTTAAAGAAATACATTGACCCTACTAAAACCAATTGTATATTTGCCCAAATTGAGATAATCCGAATATGCGACGAAATTCTTAAAACGTACTTCAAGAAAAACAAAAAATTCTAATTTTCTAATATTCTTTTGCCCGATATAATTCCAGGATTGGATCAGAAAGGATTCATACTGAGAGTTCACAACTTCAACTATCGAAATTATAAATTAACGTATGAAGAAGCCCAAAAATCTGCCTTCTTCCCCAGGATGTTGAGTAAAATTAAAACGTTTATTAGGAACTGTGAAGAATGCTGATACGCCAAGTACGAACGTAAACCCTTCAAAATTCCGATATCAAGAAAGATCTACGAAAAACTGTTTGAAAACGTTTATATAGATGTCTACGTGAAAGACCGACATAAATTCCTGACCATTGTATACTCCTTCTGGAAATTCGTACAAATATTTCAAATTTCAAATGAAACGACAAAAGAATTGGCAAGTACCTTGATCTAATCTTACAAGCCAGTTGTCGTATGTTCGAGCCCCGACCTGGAAGGATTCTTAGTGTCAGTAGGATCCATAGTACTAGTCATGCAATGATTCAGTACACTAAGAATCGGCTGCGAAGTCTGTTGAAACAGAAAGGCCAAATTCCACAAAAGGAATGTAATGCCAAGACTTTTGACTTTGCTTTGATCTAATAATCCTCCGAATTTTCCAGCCATTTTCACCCTGTAGATAGATAAATGTATTTCAAAGGTCTGTATGTTTTTGGTTTTGGCAAATTTTTCGCAATTTCCATCGAAAATTTCCTAAAACCATCCGCGCGCATGTTACTTGGACGATGGCCTTAAGGTTGAAGACCTCACTTTATACGAGGGATTAGCACTGGTCACTTCCTTGTATAATGACTCAACCCATAGCACGACAATCTTAAAGCCGCGAAAAATTATATTCGGCACATGCGCTTCACTGATTCCAGCCGAAATTAATCTCTCTAAGCTCAAAAAGTACGGGTGTGTAATGTCAGAGACATAACTGGATGTCGTGAATACCAATAAAACTGACACGATTTCTTTACACTTTCGAATTCGAATTGATAGTTGATCGATTGTGTGAATTGCGAAACTTTCCCCCTTTTCACTACTAAACTTTTCAACGAGTTTTGACGTCGATTATCTCATTTCGGATTTGCATATTTCATTGAAAGAAACTAGCTTTACAGGATTCATTTCTGAATTGTGGAGTTCTCTACGATATTTAGCACAGTTCGGAACATTTATCTCGAACGATTTTCGCACAGCGAAAAGTGCACGAACCAAATCAAATTATTTTGGATTTTCACTAAGCTGATGATTTCTACCTTCGAATTTCAAAGAAGTAATCTTAATAGTTCTTTAGATAACATTCAGAGCCATAAGAACGGCTGATTTTATATGTTGTCCACTTTTCGTTTCTTGTTTTCTTTCTCTCCAATGCAAAGCACCAGCAGCTGATGCAATCGCTCTTGCTTGAATTGAAACTAGCTTTGCGTACAAACCGACACATCCGCACGCAGTGCCAAATAATGCGAAACTGGTTTAGTGCGTCTTCTCGCCTTGACGGCCGGAAGGCAAATGAGAACTACGACCTGAGCGTTTGAGGTTTGGCACCACGCAAAAGGTCTGCTCTCATTATTGACGACCGCTGCTCCCGACGATTGAAGTCCAAATGAAAGCACGACCTAAGCGTTTGAGGCTTTATACCACGCAAAGGTCTGCTTTCATCGACGACTGCTCCACCTGACGACTGAAGTCTAATTGAGAGTTGCGACCTGAGCGTTTGAGGTTTTTAACCACGCAGAAGGTGCACTCTCCGAAGCTGCTGGTCCCACGACGTCTGCTTCCATCCAACGCACAAGAAGAAATGATCGAATTCCGAAGACAGCTCCCCTTTTATACGCAGTCAGTTAAAGATATGTGCCTGACTACCTCAAAATCGTCGTCCTTGTGCGAAAAAGCCAAGCAAAAGTACAGGGTTTTCCGCGTTGTTTTCAAAGTTTGAGAAAACTTAATATTTAAGTTGTTTGTGGTTATCTCACACTGTTCAAAATATTATCCTAAATTCCTGATCATATTTTTGATGAAATGGTGAAAGAATTATGCTGCTGCCTTCAATACAAGTCGAGATATTCACGTTTAAGTTCTGCCCATTCTTCCATATGGCTAATTTTGAAAAGGCACCCCATAGTAAAGTAAGTCGTATTCACGACAAAACATTCAAACGGCCAAAGACAACATTCAATATATAGCAGACAAACACAATAACAGACTACCACTAATCGACAAGAATGACTATAAAACATTGACAAACCCAGTTGTGGTGAAAGGAAAGGCCAAACCAAGCCCCTATGGCCAACGATATAGACAGGGAGAATTCGTAAATCAGACCGACAAAACCATAACTGACTCGCGTGATATTAAAATACACAAGAAAGACGTAAAAAGGATATAAAACATTACTCCATTTCAGATTATACCTGCTGATAACGACAGCAAACGCAGACGTAAGAATACACGATGTGGGTCAAAACCCACTAGTAATAATCCCGATAAGTATAGCTCGGATTAGCAATCCTGAGAATTGGTCATCATGTAAACACTAGCTTACTCGCAGATACCATCCAGAACCTAAATAGCATAACTCAGAGTAAAATTTCGAATAACCACATCCTGAGTCCAATAATGAAAATAAAATCAAGAAAACTCCACTCCATGTTTGAAAGATTGAGACCATCAAGGGAAAAACGGTGGGAAAGCTTAGGACGCGCTTGGAAATACGTATCGGGTAGTCCAGATGCAGAGGATTTGAAGATAATAAATAGTACAATGAACTCAATTATCGATCAGACCAATAATCAAGTCAAAATTAACAGTGCATTAGATGTTAGACTAAGGAATATCACTGTAACAATTAATTCTATAATTAGCATTCAAAATGATGTTCAGAATAGAACACTTGAAGGTTTTGATTCAATCAATTCAATATTCAATTTAGATGAGTTGATAGATCAGCTAATAGAATAAGCGACTACATTGGCCCGACGTAATATCCCCAGCAGCCGCATCATTTTAACAGACGAAATCATCATAGCACAGAACTTCCTCAAGGAAAACGGTTTGGAAACAAATATACTTGATGAAATACTAGAGATTTCCGGTGCCTATGTATTTTTTGGTAAGGATGAAATTATTTATACGCTCAAAGTTCCACGTGTCAAAGGAGTTTAGTATCAGTTGAACTACATAGAGCCCGTAATATCCAATAATCAACGTATATACCTCACCAAGAGATACTACTTGAGGGGATTAAATTCATTTCTAACCAACACCCCATGCACAAAACACAGGAACGAATATATTAGCAATAATCCATAGCTAGAACCGTTGGGAAAATGCATTGAACAGATAGTGAACGGAGAACTTGCCCAATGCGTCATGGAAAAAGTATATGGAGAAAACATCATAAAGAAAATAGACAACGCAAACATCATAGTCAGTGCCAAAAACGTCACCCTAACATCAAACTGTACAGGCAACGGGAGAAAACTTCAGGGGTCGTACCTGATTCAATTCTCCGGCAGTAACATCAAGTTGAACGAAGAAGAATACGGTAACAGCAACGTGGACTTGCCTCCGAAGCTATAGTTTCTAACGACAGGACTTTCGGTAACTGCCTCGAAAATCATAAATGAAATGCCCTTACAATATTTACAGGCAATGAATCTAGAACACCGAAGCGACTTAGAGCACCTGAATTTAACTACAGACAACATACATTGGAAATTACATCTGTTTAGTTGGCTCTCATTTGGAACATTATCAACGGTGATACTAGTTCTCTTGACAGTGTTAATCGCACGAATAGTTATGTCATCCTTAACAAGGCAAAGCAGCATGGAAACTACAACTATGTCGGAATATACTGTCAGTTCAATCACTATAAAAATATCGCAGCATTACCAGCTATCTAACCCTGCGCATCCAGCAAGGTTTATGGATTGAATGCATCGAACCATCTTGGCGTGAAAAGGAAGGATGATCATCTACCTACCGATAAGTAGGGTAACAGAGGTATTTTGGCCCGCTTTAGGATCGATTTTATTATGGCCCACTTTGTAAAAATATCCACCAAATGTTTTAATATCTTTGAAGAATCCTTCCGCAATAGGTAATTTAATGTGATTAGCTTCAAACTGATGCAACATGGGTTACCTAAGATCGATTGAATCCATATAGTTTGTTAGGTGGGCCAAAATATATGAAGTGGTCAAAATATCTCTGTTACCCTAAATCATAAGATAAGTGAATAGAGACCAGTATAATATCGATCACGCTCGAGTACGGGTGTTCCAAGGAGAGCTCCCGAATGTTTAATTTATTATAATGTTAAGCAAAAATAAAGTTTAAGTTCAAGTTAAATGTATGAGTTTAGTTAACCCAATAAATTGTTTGAGGTCAGTGCAATAAGTCGGTGTTTTATTACCGGGCCTTAATTGCCCAGAATCCCAACGCACGCTCGAATTTAGTCGCGGTTAACCCTCTGCAACCAAATCATCAAGTCACCGCGTAGTAACGACAAGGTGCATTGGACTGTTTCCCAACATTGCTGGTCCTTCGAACCGGATGTCACGTCGGAAGGAATCGGAATTGAACCAATCGATAGGAAACAAGGACACTCAAACGAGCTTGAACATTACATCTTTGTGAAGGGCAACAAAGGATTGACGCCATCGCGGTGCTGAATGACGCCGCTATCGCCATTACAGTCGTAGAGGGACGCCGCTATTCATCGATCACTCAAGATCATTTTCGCATGTTAAGGCCATTGCATGCTGGCAGTAATCAGAAGAGGACTTTTCCATGAGATGGAATTCGAGAGCTGAATAGGAAGCTGCGTTTTTTTATTTTGTTGGGTATGTAGAAGAAACTACGTATATGTTCAGCCGAAGTTCCACTTGCGTCTCCTATCACCCATTTTTATCGTTCTTCAATATTACCACAAAATACTTGAGCGAACCGGACCGTCGGACCAGCGCGATCACCACGTTCGCGAATTTTTGGGAGCAGACTTAAGAATAGCAGATCGATGATCGTAATCTCTACTGGTCGTGAATTCACATCGCATCGAGTCGACTTAGACATTCAGCCCTGGGCTTTCACGCAGCCATTGTTTTGGCTAGGTGAATTGCTACAAGTATATGCCCAGCCGATGCTGGATTTTGTAGATGCTACCTATAAATAAATATTACTCTTTTGGTGTAAATTGGACTTCTGCTTGATCACAGTGAGCCCTGTTTTATGAAGCGCAGCTCAGTCTTGCAATTCTTTGGGTTGTTTGCTCTCATATAAAGTTTCGTATACTTAGTGCGGATCGGCTACAGCGCCACTGTTTAATTCTCCAGGTAGGACGAGCAGTATATGCCCGGGCGAAGCCGACAATATTGATACTACATGACCATTTTCTCTTTATTGTATTGCATCAATCGTAATCGATCAAACCGGGGTCGTCAGAATCATTATTTTGGAATCATTTCATCATGCCAACTGCTTCATCATCTACCAAGAAGACCACGTCTCTAAAGGCTCTTCTACAAGGCTTAAGGGTTTACACACTTCTTTCAACAATATTGTGCAATTTGTTTCGGAATATCGTGAAGACACGAATGCTAACCAAGTATCGGTGCGACTAAAGCGCCTAGCGGAAATATGGGAGAAAGTCAGTTAGGTCGTTTGTGAGGTGGAGGCTCATGATGACTTCCAACTTGAAGACCAGGCCTTCGCTAAGGAACGGATAGATTTCGAAAATCAATATTTCAATGTAAAATCATTCTTACTGGATAAGGCCAGGGATTTGCAGGATCCTCCAGTCCAGGAGCAATCGGTAAGGCAAGCCGATACCTCTATTCAAGGATCGTTGGACCATGTTAGGCTACCACAAATCAAGCTAAAAACGTTTAATGGTGACATCGACGAGTGGCTCAGTTTCAGAGATCTTTTTACGGCACTGATACACTGGAAGACTGAGTTACCGGAAGTTGAAAAATTTCACTACCTGAAGGGATGCCTGGAGGGTGAAGCCAAGGCGTTGATAGATCAAATTAAAATCACGAGCGGCAATTATCTTATTGCTTGGGAGACGCTTCTCAAACGATACAATAATTGCAAGCTACTCAAGAAAGGCAAATACAATCACTGTTTAAATTGCCGGCGGTTTCTAAAGAATCAGCCATCGAACTGCATGCGTTGTTGGAAGGGTTCGACTGAATCATACACACATTGGATCAAATCGTACAACCAGTGGACTATAAGGACCTTCTATTGATAAACATACTGAGCTCACGATTAGATCCCTACACCCGACGAGGTTGAGAGGAACATTCGTCGATGAAAGAACAAAACACTCTGAAGGATTTGATAGAATTTTTACAGCGCCGTGTGAGCATACTCGAATCGCTACCACCGAAATCCAAGGAATATAGACGAGAGCCTTCACCAGGAAAAAGGAAGAAGCAAACGTCAACGTTCCGAGTCAGCAACAATGCAATTCAATAATCTATTGCAAAATGTGCTGTCTGTTCTGAAGGACATTGGTTATACAGCTGTCCATCTTTTCAACGAATGACTGTAGCAAGCAGAGAATCACTTCTTCAATCTCAAAATCTCTGTCGAAACTGTTTCAAAAGGGGTTATCAGGCGAAGGACTGCTCTTCCAAATATTCTTGTCGGAAATGTAAGGGCAGACATCACACGTTGGTTTGCTTCAAATCCGATGGAGAAAGCAGCTCTCGAAGGCAAGCCGATGTTAGAATGGATACTGAATGTTATTATTCACCGAACCAGTAGCAACTACGAAGGTAGCAAACATGGTTGCAAGAAAAACCGTATGTTCCAACGTCACTCAGGAACAAACATACAAGGTACTCTTAGCTACTGCTGTTGTCATGGTAGAAGACGATATCGGAGTGCGGTACCCAGCGCAAGCTTTGCTGCATTCTGGATTTGAATGTAATTTTATTTCAGAAAAATTATGTCAACGAATGAACGCTTCTAAGGAAAAGGTCGACATTTCTGTTCTTGGCGTTGGCAATGCTTCAATTAGGGTGAATCAACGATTTTAAGCGACTGTTAGATCACGGGTTTCATCATACTTCCGCAAACTGAACTTTCTCGTTTTACCAAGAGTTACAGTAAATTTACCAACAGCAACAGTGAAATTTACCGGATGGAATATCCCTCATGGAATTGATTTAGCAGATCCCACTTTCTTCGAACTTAAGGCCGTTGATTTGATGCTGGGCATCCAAGCGTTCTTCAGCTTCTTCACTACGGACCAGGAATTATCGCTGGGCGAGGGTCTACCTCGACTTACGGAATCGGTCTTCGGATGGGTGGTTGCCGGAGAAATAGAATCGGCGGATGGTAACAATCGTATATCTTGAAATATGGCGATGTCCGATACACTGGAAAGGTTGATGGAGCGTTTATGGGCTTGTGAAGAAGTAGGAAGTCATAAAATCTATTCTCCGGAAGAATCGCGGTGTGAGGAACAGGAACTCTTCCTAAAAACGAAACAGTTCTAGTATGTCTTGGATCATCACGAGACATCGCTTTGAATCGTTTCAATGGACTTGAGAGAAGATTTTCAAGAGATGATAAACTTAGGAAACAGTATGAGGAATTTATGACAGAATATCTTCAACTAGGGCATATGCAAAGAGTGGAGGAGAAACAAATAGACGAAGTCAAGCGATGCTACCTACCACACCATCCTGTGGTCAAGGAGTCAAGTACCACGACTAAGGTGAGAGTAGTCTTTGATGCTTCATGCAAAACTTCAACCGGAGTCTCTCTCAATGATGCACTACTCGTCGGACCGATTAGTCAACAGGATCTTCGAGCTATCATTCTTCGTTCTCGGACTCGTCAGGTGATGCTTGTCGCCGATGTTGAGAAAATGTTCCGCATGGATCCAGCCGATATACCGTTGCAGTGTATTTTATGGAAATTTGAACAAGATGATGCTATTGATACGTATGTGCTACGGACAGTTACATACGGTACCAAACCAGGTCCATTTCTAGCTACTCGTACAATAAAACAACTGGCATTGGATGAACGAGATCGATTCCCTTTAGCATCAGATGCGGCCACTGAAGATATTTACATGGATGATGTGATTTCTGGTGCCGATGACATTGAAACTGCTTTGCATCTTAGGCAGCAGTTGGACGGCATGATGAACAGTGGCGGTTTCAAACTACGAAAATGGGTATCGAACTGCAAAAGGGTTTTAAAAAGAATTCCGAAGGAAAACCTTGCGTTGTCAGAAACTGATGAAATTACTAGGGAAAAGGATGCTACGGTTAAGACATTGGGCTTAACTTAACATTAGGGTTACCTTGCTTAAGATTCCAATTTACTATACCAACTTGCACATTGGTTTCACCATGAATCAAACGCAAGATTTTAGCTATAATTGCAGCTCTTTTTGATCCCTTGGGTATTTTGGGAGCATCTATAGTGTAAGCTAAAATTTATATGCAAATACTGTGGAGTCATCGTAATCAAGATGGAAAACGTTTGGAATGGGACGAACCGATACCTGCAACGGTGGGTGAGCAGTGGTATAGATACCAGTTGCAATTTCCTTCACTCAATTTACTTCGAATTCCACGTTGTGTGGTGGCACCAAAGGCAGGAAGTATCCAGATTCAATGTTTCTCTGATACCTCGGAGAAGGCTTATGGAACCTGCTTATATCTTCGCAGTAGAATTACAGAGGCAGGATTTACAGTTCGACTTTTGACATCAAAATCGAAGGTTAAGTTAATCCTACCGATCTAATATCGCGTGGTATGCTTCCGAATGATCTTGAAGGTAACATTTGGTGGTGGGAGGGCCCAGACTGCTTGAAGAACGAAATAATTAATTGGCCAGAACAACCCACTTTCAACGTTAAAGATGCACCGGAACAGAGACGAAGAATGATTACTTGTATGGCTAGGGCGGAAACAAATTTCATAACCAAATTCATCGGAAAGTTCTCATCATATACTCAACTACGACGATTCATTTCTAGGAGGGGTTTATGTACTGATATATATTCCGACAATGGAACAAACTTCGTGGGTGCCAGAAACTAACTCAAGGAACTCTTCAAGTTATTGAAAGATAGCAAACATCAAGAAAGGGTTACGGAAGAATGGCATTTCAATCCGCCTGGCGGCCTGTGGGAAGCCGCCGTACGTTCAGCAAAGTTTCACTTACTTCGAGTTCTAGGGGAGAACTCCATATTGTTTGAAGACTTCAGTACACTGTTGGTGCAGGTTGAAGGGTGCCTAAATTCTAGTCCTTTAACACCTCTTTCGGATGATCCTTCGGACCTAGAGCCACTGACACCTGGTCACTTCCTAATCGGAGGGTCCTTGCAAACAATTCCTGAGCCAGACTACACAAATGTCCAATTAAATAGACTTAACAGATGGCAGTTGATACAACGGCAACTTCAAGATTTCTGGAGACGCTGGAGGCGAGAATATTTGTCACAACTCCAAGCTAGAACCAAGAACTGGGAGCCAGCATTAAAAATTGACACCGGTAAACTGGTGACTATTGTTGACGGGAACCAACCCCCGATGCGATGGAAGATGGGCCGCATTCACGAGTTACATCCTGGTGCTGATGATGTGGTACGAGTAGTTACTGTAAAAACTGCATCTGGATATCTTCGTCGTCCGTTAGCGAAATTGTGCATCCTCCCAATGCAAGAATCGAGCTCGCCGGACGCAGAAACATCTCCAACGGCTAAGTAGTCACAATCCAATGCAACGAAAGGGAATCTGTTTGTTTGTTTTCAGAAGTTACTGTCAACTTCCGGGTGGGTGAGGATGTCGGAGTATACGCCACTCGTTTCATGCCCAAAATATTTGAAAAAATATGATGGCATGAGCCAACTGATATGCCAACTTCATCAGCAACTTCTCTAATAGTGATTCGGCGACCATCCATAATCATTTTTTCCACTTTTCCCACATTTTCATCGATTATTGACGTGCTGGGTCGACCGGAGCGTTCGTCGTCTTCAACGTCTTCGCGGCCATCTTGGAAACGCTTATACCACTCGTAAACACTTGTCTTTTTTTCATAGCAGACTCACCGTAGGCTCTCTGTAACATTTCGCACACTTGGTTACACTTTATTTCATTTTTCACGCAAAATTTAATACAAATTCTTCAATTCTTCCATTGTTTAAACTAACAAAAATCGCCGAGCTCAAAAAAACAGGTCTACACCAGCCGCTACAAGACAGAATGTAAACAATGAATACAGCTGAAAATTTCACCATACATTAGGGACATATGTACCAACACATTAAAAAAATTTTGACCACCGGACTCTCCAGACGCGCGCAATTAAAAAATTCCGGGAACTTTTTGAACAGACCTCGTACTGTCAGTTCAATCGCTATAAAAATATCGCAGCCATTACCAGCTATCTAACCCTGCGCATCCAGCAAGGTTTATGGAATGAATGCATCGAACCATCTTGGCGTGAAAAGGAAGGATGATAATCTACCTACCGATAAGTAAATCATAAGATAAGCGAATAGAGACCAGTATAATATCGATCACGCTCGAGTACGGGTGTTCCAAGGGGAGCTCCCGAACGTTTAATTTATCATAATGGTAAGCAAAAATAAAGTATAAGTTGCTCCGGTGAACGACCGTAGCTAGGTTAAAACCTGGTAGAAATAAACAATATAATAATAAGTATAAGTTCAAGTTAAATGTATGAGTTTAGTTAACCCAATAAATTATTTGAGGTCAGTGCAATAAGTCGGTGTTTTATTACCGGGCCTTAATTGCCCAGGATCCCAACGCACGCTCGAATGTAGTCGCGGTTAACCCTCTGCAACCAAATCATCAAGACACCGCGTATTAACGACAAGGTGAATTGGAGTGTTTCCCAACAAACTACAAAGAAACTTTCAGACTCCACAATTCCACTACAGTCAACGCAAGATAGCAACAAGGAAATTAAACAACCAAACTTCATCCCGCAGCAGTTCAGGATAAAGGAATAAGGGGACGACTTCCCAGCAGAGGGGGAATCGTCAGGGAAACAGTAAAGCTCAGATAAAACAATCAGAGAAAATAGTCAGGTTACCGCGAAAACACGGCGCATCAAGCCACGCTTAGCACCAATAGCAGGCAAGTTATATCTTTTTGTAATACCAGCAGAAATGATGCATAATGCTGTGACAATATAGTTAGTGTGTAATAAAAGTGCTTTTTAAAAAGTGAACTACAAAGAAAAATCCCTTTCTGCGTATTGCCTTGGATTGCATGCAATCAATTCATACGATGAGTCTTGAAGTGCTGGTGGGCGTCTTACTGTTGAAAAACAGATTCTGGGATCTCTCATATCGATTGCTTATCCGATGCGATATCTTGAATTCGATGGTGATTGAAAACTTTGAAAAGCTTGTCGAGCTTAATTCACAGACCCGTTCTATGTCCTTGTATTTTGACTACATGGCTCAGAATATAAATCCTTTTTCGTTTGTTCTCAACCGTGTTCGTTTTGTGGATACTTCTAATTCTAATGTGTTTTTCGACACATCCATGAAAGAAGAAATTCGTGGATTCATAGATCCTGTATCCTCAAGAAATCCCAATTTTTTTTCAAAATGATTTTTTCACTAACAGACTTGTGTCGTCACAGAATAGCGATATCTGACAACCAACGGGTAGATTTGGAAGATCAGAAGTGAAAATATTATACAAGATTAGAGCTACGCTCGAACCCTGCGAAACACCGGCTCGTACGGGTAGCAATTCAAATTTAAAATTCTGATAGCTAACCTGAAGAGTACGATCAATTAAATAATTTTTAATCATTTTGATCAAATGAATAGGAAACTGGAAATCAGACATTTTTGCTATTAAACCTTTGTGCCAAACACTGTCGAATGCTTTTTTTTATATCTAGAAGAGAAACTCCAGTGGATAACCCAGAAGATTTATTTGCTTTTATCATGTTCGTTACTCTGACAAGTTGATGTTCATGACGAAATCCAAACTGTTCTGGTAAAAAAATTGAATTCTCATGTATATGAGACATCATTCTCAACAAGATAATTTTTTAAGAAAGCTTACTGATAGAAAAAAGTAAGCTAATTGGACGATAACTTGATGTTTCTGCTGGGTTTTTATCAGGTTTGCGAACTGAAAGATTTCTAGTTTCGATAATGTAATGATTCAAATTATCAATTGCTGTTTCGATGTCCGCAAAATTTTCTAAAATAGTTTCATGATCCACATGATTTTCAATGTTAGATCTAAAATCCAACTAATTAGTTCTACGATAGTTGAATATAGAACTATTTGGATTAATTATAGCTTCGTTGGAAAGTCTGAATGTTACTGGAAGATGATCTGAGTCAAAGTCAGCACGTGTAATCGGTTCACTACAAATGTGACTTTGATCTGTTAGAACCAGATCAATTATAGACGGGTTTTTCACGGAAGAGAAACAAGTCGGATTACTGGGATGAAGAACTGTGAAGTAACCAGCTCAGAGTTCATGATGAAGTATTTTACCATTACTGTTATTTTGCCTACAATTCCACTGGACATACTTAGCATTTAAGTCCCCTATTACGAAAAATTTCGGTCGATATCTTGTGAGCTTTTGCAAATCGCCTATTCCAGCAGTAGGAGTTTTGAGCGCTATATGATAAAGCAATGCTTGGGAGCAACGGGAGACGCGATTTTTTACACTGTTACATACAATTCTTTCTAAGTACCAGAACGACTGTGTACAGCATCTTTTTTATGACATTTTGCTTCGGACCGATTTTGGCACGGCTCATTTTTGGCAACATAATCGTTCGAATATGGCATTTGTGTACCAGATGATATCAGCATTTTCGAGTTGAAAGTAATTCCATAATTATATTGATTCAAACTACTTACAGCAATAAATGCTAGAAGAACATAACTTCCATATACCATACGACTCAGTTCGTCGATATTAGCAAATGCGTGTGTGACAAATAATTTCACTTAATTTTCTCTGAGATGGCTAAACCGTTTTCTACAAACTCAGATTCATATGAAAAGTAGTATAGAAGACTTCCATCCCAAAAAAGCTTCAAAGTTGGACTCCAAACTATTGCAGTTCATTCGTCATATTAATTTATGGCTATACGAATCCGTTTAGGTTATGCTGGTTCCTGAATACCGGCTCTTGAAGTACCGTGAATAACCGTCAACTCTAAAGTGGAATTTACTTCGACATCTCATGGAATGTTCAATCGATTGTCACACGTTTAAATTGATTTGCAGTTTCGATATTACACGGTAATGTCAGCATGACTGAATTTTCAAACTGCTTCCTAAAACGACGGTCATTAAAATAATGTCATGAGAACTAAAACACCGAAGAATATTCATGCAAAAATACATGCGGATTGATAAAAAAGTATCATCTCACTGCTAGGTGGATTAATCACGTTTTTTGTTTTAAATTCGAAGAAATAAGTGCCTTAGAAGAATTAGGTGTGGCATTTGTAACGGTTTTTTTGATTTTCTGCTATGTTCTGTAAATTTAAGGTCGTTGATTTGACTTGTTGTCTAAGCGAAGGAGCGTTTAAAATTTTTTCCCTGACAGGACATTTCAAATAATTGGATTTATGATTACCATCGCAATTTGAACATGAAAATTGATCAGTGGTTTCATTCATTGGACAAACGTCTCTCGAATGCAATTTACCACAATTCAAACACCGTATATCCATATGACAATTTTTGGTTCCATGGCCGAAGCCTTGGCAACGACGACATTGCGTTAAGTTTGCAACACGATTATGCCGTTTATAATGTTCCCAATGAATTTTAATGTGGGAAATGAAACGTACTTTTTCTAAAGTTTTCAAATTGATTACATCACTTCAATTGAAGTGTATTAGGTAAAGTTCATTGGAAATTCCAGAGCGTGGTTTAGAAGTACCATTCGCTCTTTTTCATAGGTATCACTTGGGAAGGGGCAAAACCAAGCAATTCTTTTAGTTCATTTTTAATTTCATCAGTACTCTGATCATTTGATAAGCCTTTCAAGACAGCCTTGAAGGGTCTGTCTGATTTTATATCATAGAAATAAAATTTATAAAGTTTCTCATACAAATATCGAATAAGACGTTCGTAATCTTCCAATCCATCAACCAAGACTCGGCATTCTCCTCTTCGTCCGATTTGACATGAGACTTTTACTTCCGGGAGAAAAGTAGAAAGCTCAGTACGAAATGCTTTGAAGTTGGAAATCATCACCGTCACTGGTGGCATAGATTGTTGTTTCTTCCCAGAACGACAAGCGTCTATTTTGGGAATTTTTGAAGAATTTTCTTCTATGTCGCTACAATCGGATTCAGGAAGAATCTCGTAAATATTGTTAGACGGCGTAGGATCAACGGATCCCTTCCGTCCGTTGTCTTTTATTTTACATTCAGATTCTATAAGAATGTTATTAGGAAAATGTTGAATAACGGATTGAGATTTATTTCGTATTGAATTATTTTTAGCCTTAGGCTTGTTGCCTATCCGGTTGGACGCAGGCATTTTTGAAATGAATGAAATTTTAAAATAAATTAACTAGGCTAAATAAGTTTTCGATTAGACTCCTAGTTTGGAAAAGTCTTGATAAAGATTGATTTTGTGGTTGTCTTAATAAAGACTGATTAGTTCGAAGAATAGTTCTTTGAATAGCTAGCCTTGAAAAAGGCTGATTAATTTCTTAGTCATTCTAATATCACTTAATCACTCAAATATCACTCTTTGTATAGCCTTGAGAAAGGCTGACTGATTGTTAGTCTTTAAAGAGACTGTTAGTGATTCAGGTAGCCTTGAAAAAGACTGAATTCTTGAATCAATGAAACTCTAGGTAGCCAGAAAAAATTTCCAGGATCCAAGAGCTATACGCGTGCGGTGCGAACGACTGTTCAACACGGACTGATGTCGCCTGCACTTGCTGATTTTGTGATGGAAACGTTACTGGATCGCGTGATTGCGACGATCGCCATACCGATTCCGTTTTCGAAAAAAATACGTCGATGATTGAGTCACCAGTCTCAAAAAAGACAAAGTTGAATATGTAAATTGTGAACTTAATGCGTACAACTCACATATTCAATTTACATGCGAAGTGGAGAACAATAACCGATTGCCGTACTTGGATATGGTTCTAATCAGAACGGAGAAACAAACAATCGTCACCGACTGGTACGAAAAATCCGTCGCATCGGTGCGATTGTTGAATTTTTTCTCGTTCCACCCGCTGCCGCAAAAACTAAACACGGCTACCGGTTTTATTGGGAGAGTTTTTCGGTTGTCGACGTGCAAATGTATTGTTGAGAAAAAGAAAACCGTGCGTGAACTTACTCCGCAACAACTATCCTAGCTGATGAAAATATCGAAGGGACTTCGTTTGTTACTACTAGTTCTCCCCTAAATTACCAAAAATGCATCAAAAATCCCCATGGTAAATCAAAAAAGACAAAATCAAATCAAAGACTGTGTCTTCTGGTTTGTCAAATTCACAAATCAATCCAGGAATTACCACAAAAAACCTGTCTTAATCCACCTAGTGGTGTAATGATGCCTTTCTTGTATCACTTATATTTCCAAAAAGTTCACTGGAAGATTCGGTCAAGAAATGTTGTTTTCTATCTCGAATAAAATAAGAAACTTTCTTTGGGTATAAACTAACATAACCTTTTGGATTTGTAAACAGTTATGTCAAGTTTATAAGAATTTTATTTTATTTTGCATCGTCGCACTAAACGATTGAACACACTTCGCCCTATATGTAGATCTAGAACCGGAAGTCTGACCCAGATGAAATTAAACAGCAACCTATGAGACTATAGGGACTTTTGATGATGATGATGATGATGATGATGGTCCCTCCTCATACCCCTACAAAGGTGTGAGCTGGACGATTTATCTAAATGATAATAAATATTGCTTCACATATTTTAACCAGGTTACCAAATATAAAACGATCTGGTTAATCCAGCAGGTATAGATTCTCCTTCTAAAGTACAACTGAGAACAAGAAAGCATTCAAATATTTCCGATTTACTATCCAGGATTATTCAAGAAAATTTCCAACCCGGGAAGATCCTTGAACAAATCAGGAATCGAACCCGATATCTTTGTCAGTATCAGACAGTAATTTACCTGGCCCTTCCCGCCGGACCAGTTCATCGCTACAAACATCATCTACGATGGAGTAACGAGACTGCGGATGAGCAGAGCCAAGCCCAATTCCATCAACAACTTCCGATCCCTACTATTTCCGAAATATAATCAATAAATAATTCATCAAATCTTACAAAGTCAAGATTCGAACTCGACACGTAGAATGCTAAAGCTCTCAAAAATAAAAGAGAACATATCCAGCTTCAGTCATATTCCATTTCCAGATTGCCTCCACCTGCTTTGCGCGCGCGAGGCTCATACTTTTGTAGACAACTCATTTTTTTAACTAAACAAATTATTAAAAATCCATCATCATCATACAGAACATAACAATCTAATGCGTCTTACTTGAAAAAAAAAAACAAAAATAAAATAAATACAATCTTCGTTATTTAACACAGTTTTCGAAAAAATCAAATTGCACTAATTCATTAAAGATCTAATTACAAAGTAGATTTTATGTGTGAAATACACAATTTTTTTAACTCCCTCAATGTTGCAGCCCGCCTGATCCGTCCTGGCATCGAATTGAAAAATCTAATCCCTTTGTACAATAACGAGTTTTGCGATCTGGCTGACAAAAAGCTTGGTGTTCTCGCATCAGACGCATATCTAGTATTGTACCTATGCAAGTCACTTCCTCTTTCAATCCGATCACACAAATATCGAGGCAGCATTCCATTTAAAATTTTTCAATCGCATGACCTTATTTTGCAATCGCTGGAGTCTCAATATTTGCGTATTGTTAGCAAGGAACAGAATCGATGAGCAGAAGTCAATGTGAGGAGAGATTATTGATTTATACAGGTGAATTTTACTACTGGTCGTTAAATCATTTTTCAGGCGGCATAATACACCGTATTTTTTGGCAACCTTCTTGATGATGATGGTAACGTGAGATTTGAATGTTAGCTTTTCATCAATTATGACTCCAAGATACTTCAACTCTCTAACGCGATCAATAATCTCTCCATCAATTTCAATGTTGGCTTCACGCCCAGTGCTTAAAGAAGAAATAACCATATATTTAGTTTTTGCGACATTCAGTTTTAACTGCTTGAATTTCAACCACTGAGCCAGAGAATGTAAGTCTTCGTTCAAATGTGCAACCGCTTCATCCAAATCCTTAGCTTTATCCGTTCCAGTAACCTTGGATATAGGAACCACCAGCGATTAACCGATTAAATTGAAACAAATATCTTTCAATTGTTCAAAAGTGATTGGGTAAAATTCAAGAAATCTACAATAATTACTAATCGGCTGTGTTATTTCAACAGGTTCACCAACCAAATCAATACTTTGATTGATCTGCTGTACACTATTTATGAAATAACTGTTTAATTTTTCTGGTATCACTTGCTCTGAGTGCTCTTCTCTGCCATTAAATGTTTTTGCTGAGCAATGTGTAGGTTTTAGCAATTGTTTAAGAATTTTCCATAACTCCTTACTGTTTTTCTGATTTTGATCGATCTTCCTCTGAACATATTCACATCTAGTCTCCTTCAGGGCCCGAGAATAAATGTTTCGTGCATTGGTATAAGCACGCCAGTGACATTCATTATTAGTTCTACAGAACCTTTTGTACTGTTTATCCCTCTCTCGTTTTAATCGTAAGAGGTCCATTGAGTACCAGCTACTTGAGCTGTTCAAACTAACGTACTTTTCAGTTACTAGTTTATTAGTACACTTTTATAATACGTCCGTAAGAATAGATGCCCTGCGATCCAAATTTCCAGTCAACTGCGTACAATACAAGCTTCTTGACACAAGTCGAGACATGGCTTGCTTTGAATATTTGTTCCAACATTTAATTTTCACTGTGTTTTTCCCATCTCTAGGGGTACTCGCTATGGAAATTGTAATTGTCTCATGATCTGAAATCTTGCAAGCGGTCTCCACACACCAATAAACTCCGTCAAAATTGGAATACACGTGATCTATCAAAGTTCTGCTATGTCTCGAAATTCTTGTAAATTCATTCACAGTTTGTTTGAAACTTAAGAATTCTGCTAACTGTTTCAAGTGATTCGAACTCTGATCACTGAGCCAATCAACGTTGAAATCTCCCGCAATAATATTAAGCTTACTAAAATCTACAAAATTTTCCCACCAGTTTTCTAGAATTTCCAGAAACTGGCGAACTAGGGGAATGATATACAACTCCATAGTTTCCCATCTGCATGTCTCTCTCAACTGATACACCCAAGAACCAATTATTTCCAACTACTTCGTTTGATAAAATGCTGAACTTAATCGATTCTATGGCGTAAATGGCCACTCCACCCGTGTGTCTGGAATGTGACAAGCAAAAAGCAATGGTGTAACCCGGAAAACTGAACTGATCGAAAGCATCAGAATCAAATATATGTGTTTCTGAGAGCAAAACTAACAAAGGACAGTTTTCTGCACAAGATGCCGTAATGCGACAAAATTAGTAGATAAACCGGCAATATTTAAGTACAATATTTCCGATAATCTACCCTTCGTTAGTTGCTATTCACTTATGTTGTTCTTTCTCGATTCAAGCAGTCTCAAATATACCGGACACTGCTTGCTAAATGCTGGATGGTTGATGTCCAAATTCATTTTACGTACAGTGTTCATTTTCAGACAATTAACGCATTTAAAATCAGTTGACGTACACTCAGATGTTCTATGTGCAGTATTGCATTTGGAACAATTTTCTTTATTCGAACATTCGGTGCTCTTGTGACCAAACTCACCACACCTGAAACAGCGCAATACGTAGAACGACTCGAAAACCGAACACCTATCCCAGCCGACGCACACCTTGCCAGCGGCCTTCAAGCTAGCATAAATGTTCTTATTTACCTCAATTATAACACTATATTTGTTATATTTGAAGCGAGGATTCTCAAAGTCAGTTACTACTTTTACGTCTTCAATCACGATTTCCTGATTTTGACTTTTCAAAAGATCAATAAATACATCAGCGGAATATCGATCACTCATCCCCACTATTTTCAGTTTTGGTTTACCAGGCGTGGGTACAACAGCATTGTAATTAACTCCCAAATTGCTTTCGATGTTATTTTTTAAAGTCTGAATGTCTTTCCCTGTTGCACACTCAACAATAATCGAACCATTTTTACCATTTTTAAAGTTACTAATTCTGTGTGCCCTTGGATCCAACTTGTCTTTCAAAAATTTTCTTGTATCATCGCTCGTTCGTGACGACTCGATCGGTTTTATCACAATAACCGGGCGAGTCTTACGATTTTTAATGCTAACTTTTCAAATTTTAGATTTCCCGGATAAAATATCTGCGTATGAAATACCTTTTTTAGCAAAAACTTCATTATTGTTTTCGTCATTATCATTGTCAACAAGCATCGTTTCTTCATCATTATTTGATAATAATTTTCGTTTTCGGCAGGGATTTCTGTCAGACTCCGAATGAGTCTTCCTCTCAACAATAACTTTTTTTCTGTTCTTTACAGCCAATTCATTGTAATTCTGCATATTATTTGAAATCGTAAACTTTTCAAATCTTCCAACTTTTTGGCAACACTGTTTTCCAAGCATGCCATCTTACTCTCGAAAGCTTCATTGGAAGACCTGATCAGTCTCTCGATTCCACTCTCTATTGCGACATTAATCTGTTTTTCGATGCTCTCCCGCAAACCAGCGAACGATTCAGAAATGGATGTTAGTTTCTCCATCTCCTTCTTCATATCGCTAATGAACGAATGAACATCGTTATCGACAATACTAAAGGGTGATTTTTTAAGAGCTTGAGAACTTTTTTAAACAATAAAACGCATAAAATTTGCAAAATCTCATCGGTTCTTTATTTTAAACGTTAGATTGGTACATGACATTTACTTTTTGAAGATAATTTCATTTAAATGTTGACCGCGGCTGCGTCTTAGGTGGTCCATTCGGAAAATCCGCTTTTTTATCGACAAATTTTGTTCAGCGATGAGGCTCATTTCTGGTTGAATGGCTACGTAAATAAGCAAAATTGCCGCATTTGGAGTGAAGAGCAACCAGAAGCCGTTCAAGAACTGCCCATGCATCCCGAAAAATGCACTGTTTGGTGTGGTTTGTACGCTGGTGGAATCATTGGACCGTATTTTTTCAAAGATGCTGTTGGACGCAACGTTACAGTGAATGGCGATCGCTATCGTTCGATGCTAACAAACTTTTTGTTGCCAAAAATGGAAGAACTGAACTTGGTTGACATGTGGTTTCAACAAGATGGCGCTACATGCCACACAGCTCGCGATTCTATGGCCATTTTGAGGGAAAACTTCGGAGAACAATTCATCTCAAGAAATGGACCGGTAAGTTGGCCACCAAGATCATGCGATTTGACGCCTTTAGACTATTTTTTGTGGGGCTACGTCAAGTCTAAAGTCTACAGAAATAAGCCAGTAACTATTCCAGCTTTGGAAGACAACATTTCCGAAGAAATTCGGGCTATTCCGGCCGAAATGCTCGAAAAAGTTGCCCAAAATTGGACTTTCCGAATGGACCACCTAAGACGCAGCCGCGGTCAACATTTAAATGAAATTATCTTCAAAAAGTAAATGTCATGTACCAATCTAACGTTTAAAATAAAGAACCGATGAGATTTTGCAAATTTTATGCGTTTTATTGTTTAAAAAAGTTCTCAAGCTCTTAAAAAATCACCCTTTAGATACAACGTTAACTTCTAAGCATTCTGCACATTTAAACAATAGCGCCGGTAAATCTGCTACCCAATTAGCAATAGCTCGGGTAAGGCCAGAACAGCGCTGGTGAAATACATTCTCACAAACCAAACATTTAATTCCAACATCTGATATGGCTATGTTCTCCCCACACTTCTTGCATTCCCCCATGCTTCATGAACAAACCAAGCGGCCCGACACACACAAGAGGAGAACAAAACACAGAACAAAAAACGGTGCAAAAACAATACAATAATCATTCAATAAATTACGGAACGACGCCGCTTTCTTTGGGCGAACGTCGCACGGTAATTTGGACACTTTTATCAATACAAATAGAAGCATGCACAGAACACACTACTTATCTGCATTTAACACAATTCAAGCACTAATTCAGCACACAATTTTTCACGAATAGGAAATCATTTCACAGAATTTTTGCAATTTGATTCTGCATTAAAGACGCACAAATTGTTATGTTCGCCATTAACACACACCTTACTTGAACCTAAGTTTGTGGGAATCGATAAAATCATCTCTGAAAAAAATTGAGCGATTCTCGTTTTAGACTTTTTGACCATCCATATATCCGGTACTTCTGGAACCGGGAGCCTGGAACCAGTATAGCCGAAGACGGTTCGTTTAGTAAGTAACTAATAAAGCCTACAAATTAAATCAGTTTTGAGTAAAATCTAGAAGAATTTCACCATTTTTTGCACCGTCGCTCTAAATGACGGTGTGCAATTTGAAACACACTTTACCCTATGAAAACATAATGAAATTCCATAGCAACCTATGGGACTACGAGATTTTTTATTTTATGAGTGACATTATTTGACACATACTCGAACACATACACGCACAGACACATACATTCCTCAGCTTGATGAACTGTGTCGAATGATATAGAACACTTAGCCCTTTGGGCCAGTTCTCACTAGTGAATTTTTAAAGAGATTGCATTAACTTTCTATATGAGAAAAGCAATAAATGTACTTTCATAGAAAAGCATAGTTATGACACTAACAAGTAAGTACAAATTTAATAAAAGATTTATAAATTAACATTTTTTTCACCTGAAAAATATAACTTTCATGTGGCAACCCTGCACGCTATACAAAATTGAACAATTGAACGCTGCGAACGGAGCAAAGCCCATAGCATATGCAAGTAGAGGTCTAGTAGTTGCTGAAAGAAAGTACTACTTCGTTATTTAACACAGTTTTCGAAAAAATCAAATTGCACTAATTCATTAAAGATCTAATTACAAAGTAGATTTTATGTGTGAAATACACAATTTTTTTAACTCCCTCAATGTTGCAGCCCGCCTGATCCGTCCTGGCATCGAATTGAAAAATCTAATCCCTTTGTACAATAACGAGTTTTGCGATCTGGCTGACAAAAAGCTTGGTGTTCTCGCATCAGACGCATATCTAGTATTGTACCTATGCAAGTCACTTCCTCTTTCAATCCGATCACACAAATATCGAGGCAGCATTCCATTTAAAATTTTTCAATCGCATGACCTTATTTTGCAATCGCTGGAGTCTCAATATTTGCGTATTGTTAGCAAGGAACAGAATCGATGAGCAGAAGTCAATGTGAGGAGAGATTATTGATTTATACAGGTGAATTTTACTACTGGTCGTTAAATCATTTTTCAGGCGGCATAATACACCGTATTTTTTGGCAACCTTCTTGATGATGATGGTAACGTGAGATTTGAATGTTAGCTTTTCATCAATTATGACTCCAAGATACTTCAACTCTCTAACGCGATCAATAATCTCTCCATCAATTTCAATGTTGGCTTCACGCCCAGTGCTTAAAGAAGAAATAACCATATATTTAGTTTTTGCGACATTCAGTTTTAACTGCTTGAATTTCAACCACTGAGCCAGAGAATGTAAGTCTTCGTTCAAATGTGCAACCGCTTCATCCAAATCCTTAGCTTTATCCGTTCCAGTAACCTTGGATATAGGAACCACCAGCGATTAACCGATTAAATTGAAACAAATATCTTTCAATTGTTCAAAAGTGATTGGGTAAAATTCAAGAAATCTACAATAATTACTAATCGGCTGTGTTATTTCAACAGGTTCACCAACCAAATCAATACTTTGATTGATCTGCTGTACACTATTTATGAAATAACTGTTTAATTTTTCTGGTATCACTTGCTCTGAGTGCTCTTCTCTGCCATTAAATGTTTTTGCTGAGCAATGTGTAGGTTTTAGCAATTGTTTAAGAATTTTCCATAACTCCTTACTGTTTTTCTGATTTTGATCGATCTTCCTCTGAACATATTCACATCTAGTCTCCTTCAGGGCCCGAGAATAAATGTTTCGTGCATTGGTATAAGCACGCCAGTGACATTCATTATTAGTTCTACAGAACCTTTTGTACTGTTTATCCCTCTCTCGTTTTAATCGTAAGAGGTCCATTGAGTACCAGCTACTTGAGCTGTTCAAACTAACGTACTTTTCAGTTACTAGTTTATTAGTACACTTTTATAATACGTCCGTAAGAATAGATGCCCTGCGATCCAAATTTCCAGTCAACTGCGTACAATACAAGCTTCTTGACACAAGTCGAGACATGGCTTGCTTTGAATATTTGTTCCAACATTTAATTTTCACTGTGTTTTTCCCATCTCTAGGGGTACTCGCTATGGAAATTGTAATTGTCTCATGATCTGAAATCTTACAAGCGGTCTCCACACACCAATAAACTCCGTCAAAATTGGAATACACGTGATCTATCAAAGTTCTGCTATGTCTCGAAATTCTTGTAAATTCATTCACAGTTTGTTTGAAACTTAAGAATTCTGCTAACTGTTTCAAGTGATTCGAACTCTGATCACTGAGCCAATCAACGTTGAAATCTCCCGCAATAATATTAAGCTTACTAAAATCTACAAAATTTTCCCACCAGTTTTCTAGAATTTCCAGAAACTGGCGAACTAGGGGAATGATATACAACTCCATAGTTTCCCATCTGCATGTCTCTCTCAACTGATACACCCAAGAACCAATTATTTCCAACTACTTCGTTTGATAAAATGCTGAACTTAATCGATTCTATGGCGTAAATGGCCACTCCACCCGTGTGTCTGGAATGTGACAAGCAAAAAGCAATGGTGTAACCCGGAAAACTGAACTGATCGAAAGCATCAGAATCAAATATATGTGTTTCTGAGAGCAAAACTAACAAAGGACAGTTTTCTGCACAAGATGCCGTAATGCGACAAAATTAGTAGATAAACCGGCAATATTTAAGTACAATATTTCCGATAATCTACCCTTCGTTAGTTGCTATTCACTTATGTTGTTCTTTCTCGATTCAAGCAGTCTCAAATATACCGGACACTGCTTGCTAAATGCTGGATGGTTGATGTCCAAATTCATTTTACGTACAGTGTTCATTTTCAGACAATTAACGCATTTAAAATCAGTTGACGTACACTCAGATGTTCTATGTGCAGTATTGCATTTGGAACAATTTTCTTTATTCGAACATTCGGTGCTCTTGTGACCAAACTCACCACACCTGAAACAGCGCAATACGTAGAACGACTCGAAAACCGAACACCTATCCCAGCCGACGCACACCTTGCCAGCGGCCTTCAAGCTAGCATAAATGTTCTTATTTACCTCAATTATAACACTATATTTGTTATATTTGAAGCGAGGATTCTCAAAGTCAGTTACTACTTTTACGTCTTCAATCACGATTTCCTGATTTTGACTTTTCAAAAGATCAATAAATACATCAGCGGAATATCGATCACTCATCCCCACTATTTTCAGTTTTGGTTTACCAGGCGTGGGTACAACAGCATTGTAATTAACTCCCAAATTGCTTTCGATGTTATTTTTTAAAGTCTGAATGTCTTTCCCTGTTGCACACTCAACAATAATCGAACCATTTTTACCATTTTTAAAGTTACTAATTCTGTGTGCCCTTGGATCCAACTTGTCTTTCAAAAATTTTCTTGTATCATCGCTCGTTCGTGACGACTCGATCGGTTTTATCACAATAACCGGGCGAGTCTTACGATTTTTAATGCTAACTTTTCAAATTTTAGATTTCCCGGATAAAATATCTGCGTATGAAATACCTTTTTTAGCAAAAACTTCATTATTGTTTTCGTCATTATCATTGTCAACAAGCATCGTTTCTTCATCATTATTTGATAATAATTTTCGTTTTCGGCAGGGATTTCTGTCAGACTCCGAATGAGTCTTCCTCTCAACAATAACTTTTTTTCTGTTCTTTACAGCCAATTCATTGTAATTCTGCATATTATTTGAAATCGTAAACTTTTCAAATCTTCCAACTTTTTGGCAACACTGTTTTCCAAGCATGCCATCTTACTCTCGAAAGCTTCATTGGAAGACCTGATCAGTCTCTCGATTCCACTCTCTATTGCGACATTAATCTGTTTTTCGATGCTCTCCCGCAAACCAGCGAACGATTCAGAAATGGATGTTAGTTTCTCCATCTCCTTCTTCATATCGCTAATGAACGAATGAACATCGTTATCGACAATACTAGATACAACGTTAACTTCTAAGCATTCTGCACATTTAAACAATAGCGCCGGTAAATCTGCTACCCAATTAGCAATAGCTCGGGTAAGGCCAGAACAGCGCTGGTGAAATACATTCTCACAAACCAAACATTTAATTCCAACATCTGATATGGCTATGTTCTCCCCACACTTCTTGCATTCCCCCATGCTTCATGAACAAACCAAGCGGCCCGACACACACAAGAGGAGAACAAAACACAGAACAAAAAACGGTGCAAAAACAATACAATAATCATTCAATAAATTACGGAACGACGCCGCTTTCTTTGGGCGAACGTCGCACGGTAATTTGGACACTTTTATCAATACAAATAGAAGCATGCACAGAACACACTACTTATCTGCATTTAACACAATTCAAGCACTAATTCAGCACACAATTTTTCACGAATAGGAAATCATTTCACAGAATTTTTGCAATTTGATTCTGCATTAAAGACGCACAAATTGTTATGTTCGCCATTAACACACACCTTACTTGAACCTAAGTTTGTGGGAATCGATAAAATCATCTCTGAAAAAAATTGAGCGATTCTCGTTTTAGACTTTTTGACCATCCATATATCCGGTACTTCTGGAACCGGGAGCCTGGAACCAGTATAGCCGAAGACGGTTCGTTTAGTAAGTAACTAATAAAGCCTACAAATTAAATCAGTTTTGAGTAAAATCTAGAAGAATTTCACCATTTTTTGCACCGTCGCTCTAAATGACGGTGTGCAATTTGAAACACACTTTACCCTATGAAAACATAATGAAATTCCATAGCAACCTATGGGACTACGAGATTTTTTATTTTATGAGTGACATTATTTGACACATACTCGAACACATACACGCACAGACACATACATTCCTCAGCTTGATGAACTGTGTCGAATGATATAGAACACTTAGCCCTTTGGGCCAGTTCTCACTAGTGAATTTTTAAAGAGATTGCATTAACTTTCTATATGAGAAAAGCAATAAATGTACTTTCATAGAAAAGCATAGTTATGACACTAACAAGTAAGTACAAATTTAATAAAAGATTTATAAATTAACATTTTTTTCACCTGAAAAATATAACTTTCATGTGGCAACCCTGCACGCTATACAAAATTGAACAATTGAACGCTGCGAACGGAGCAAAGCCCATAGCATATGCAAGTAGAGGTCTAGTAGTTGCTGAAAGAAAGTACTATACGATTGAAAGAGAACTTTTAGCCATCGTATGGGCAGTGAACCGTTTTAAACATTTTATTTATAATCAGAAATTTATTGTATACACGGATAATAGACCGTTGATTTCAATATGGCTTTTAAAAGAAACTTCTACCATAACGCGTTTACGTCTGAAACTACAAGGGCTGGAAATGGACATTCGTTATAAACAAGGTAAAGACATTGTTGTGGCAGCAAGCAGAAAAAAATGAACTTGCTAAACGGAAGGACGCGTAAAGTAAAATAACCTCCGCCAGACAACTCATAGACGAATTTGGACGGTTTACGCTATTAAAAACAAACAAAGGTCAGAGTGGAATTCGCACAAGGACAGATTAGATAGCATAGACTTCGTAGGGTACGAAAAAGAAGATTTTGGAACACTCGTATTTCAAAGAATACGAATATGAAATAAGCATGAACAATAATGATATCAAATTTGGTCTGCTGGAATTTTCAAAACATAAAGCTAGTGAAAGCGAGTTGGACGGTACTTTCATAGTAGTAAACAGTAGATCAGCGTACGAAAAATTAGCCGAACTGGTAGACCTACTACACGGTTTGAAGGACTATCTGAATGGAAAAGTATTTGCAATTCCAGAACGTAAAATATGGGGATTGGTTTTAAACGGCTCAAGTAAATCAATAACCGACACAAGAATTCTGATAGCTGGGTTAGTAGATACGTTCACTAACTGCCCTGAAGACATGAAAGATGCAAAGAACATTCAAATTATTTCTTTTCGAAAGCTGCAGAAAACCCCTGAGGCAAATGTGTTGAGGTTTATTGCCAAGAAATCTGACAAAGTCTTCACGCTATACGCACTTTAAAGAGACAGTATGTGGGTCCCGGAGAAGGACCGCGAAATAATATTGAAAGAATTCCACGATTCACCATTGGGACACGTTGGACGCAAACGAATGTTGAAGAGAATGAGTCAACTTTTTCAATGGACAAATATGCAGAAAGATATCAATAAAAAAAATCAATAATATCATATACATGGGAATCACATCCTACACAGCAAACCGAGCTGGTCGAAAGGACAAAAAATGTTAAATTAAAGGACAAGATTACAGATGTACGAAAAATGTGTTCTTGGGAGGAAGCTACAATGCTAAAAATAAACTAGGGAAAAGTTACAATGCGTTTAGAAAAACAAAAAGAGTACATTACACAAGGGTGAATAAAATGGCATAGCATACGGAAATAATGTTATAAATAAGAAGAACTTCTATGGTGAAATAAGATGGTTTAGCATTAAATAACATGAAACTAACACTGGAAATACACTACAAGAATACTTTGAATAAGGAAGAAAATTGGCAGGCCAATGACGCAGGCCAGTAAGTAATTCCTATGTAATGTATGCATTGATGCAATGATCTGAGTATGAGTGATCAAGTGTGTGTGGACAAGGGAATCGCGACCCCGGAATGGAAAAAATGCGTACTATATGAATGAATTAATGATTTCTAAAGTTCAAATAACGCACTCAAATTAAGATGTAAACAAAATACAGACACGACAAAATGGACCTGTAAAATCTACGACAACACAACGAAATAAAGATACAACAAATAATTAAAATATTATTATACCAAAGAACTCATAGGGTATTAAAAATAACATACACAAGGTCCGCCATGTAACTTTTTGTCGTGAATACGACTTACTTTACTATGGGGTGCCTTTTCAAAATTAGCCATATGGAAGAATGGGCAGAACTTAATCGTGAATATCTCGACTTGTATTAATGGTAGCAACATAATTCTTTCACCATTCCATCAAAAATATGATCAGGAATTCAGGATAATATTTTGAACAGTGTGCGATAACCACAAACAACTCAAAAATTAAGTTTTCTTAAAATTTGAAAACAACGCGGAAAACTCTTTACTTTCGCTTGGGTTTTTCGCGCAAGGACGACGATTTTGAGGTAGTCAGGCACATATCTTCAACTGAATGCGTATAAAAGGGGAACCGTGGTCGAAAATCGATCATTTCTTCTTGTGCGTTGGACGGAAGCAGACGTCGTGGGACTAGCAGCGACGGAGAGTGCACCTTCTGCGTGGTTAAAACCTCAAACGCTCAGGTAGCAACTCTCTTTCGCTTGCTGGCCATCAAGGCGAGCAGACTGCCACCGCGAGTTTAGAATTCAGAGCCTGCGTGCTGAAACTGGATTCTTGAACTGTATTCCGGAACTAATTTGAGTTTCGAAATTGCAGTTCTAGAATTGAAACTGGATTCTGAGTCTGTTATTGGTTCTAAATTTAGTTCTTGAACTCAGGATCCAGTTCTTTATTCCAGACTTCTTCTATTCGGTTCTTTTTAGAACCATAATAATACTCCTAAAGAATTATGCGGATATTTACTTTACTGTACTCTATACAACCCATTCAATTCAAACAATCGATCAACTACCAATTCGAATTCGGAAGCATAAATAAAGCGTGTCATATTTGTATTCACGACATCCAGTTATGTCTCTGACATTACACACCCGTACTTTTTTAAACATGCAATAAAACACAAATGGTTCATCCGATTTCAAAATTTATTTTTTCATATTAAAGTACAATCCTTCCGATTGTCCGGTGTCCAAGTCTTGCTCTTCAAGTAACGGGAAGAACCAATCGCTAATCATGGCGACGGTAGCGCTCGCCATTGACCATGGCCAAAATCCGCAACAAACCGTCACTCTCTGCTGATGCATCGGCTTCTCCATGATAACGTGCGGGTTTTCCGTCCCCCAGATGCGACAATTTTGCTTATTAACATACCCGCCGCGATGAAAATGTGCCTCACCCGAGAAGATGATTTTTTTGGCAAAATTCGGTGTCTTCTTCAAGCTGATCGCAAGCCCAGTTGGCACTATTATCACGCGTTCCTCAAGGGTATACACAAACATTTTCGTTCAGCGGAAGGATAAAACTAAGTTTCTGTCAAATCAGAAGTGACATTAAGGTTACAAATGTCGAAGTAACCGCTAGTTAAAAATCAGCTAGTTAATAAACGAGAGATAGTAAAGGCGTAAAGGGGAATTGTTCGGAAATAAAACAAGCACCAAAAAGCAGCACGTGGGAGATCTGAACCGGGTCCCGGGTTGGCGGTTAAATGCATAGGGCACTAGTTTTACAAGCCAGTTGTGCTAGGTTCGAGCCCCGACATGGGATGCTTCGTATTGTCAGTAGGATCGTAGTAATAGCCATGCAATGATTCTGTACGCTAAGAATCGGTTGCGAAGTCTGTTGAAACAGAAGTTCAAATTCCTGTACAGCGTCGCGTACTAGTTTTGCATAGTCATTGACGTCATGACATCATGAAGATTTGAATGTTTGGACACTCATCGCTTTATAATTTCGGAACCGGAAGTCGAATCAGGATGAAATTGCATAGCATATTTAAAGACAATGAGAGCTTTAATTTGAATCATGATTCGTAAAAATCGGCTTAACTGTTGCTGAGAAATCGAGTTGAGTTCCATTTTTTTGGAGATTTTCTTCACTATTATCGGTGCTTTCGAAAGCGGAAACCGGGGAGTAGTAGTCCCAAAATAGTTTATAATTCACTAACTAACAATATCTGCCAACTAGATGAATTTAGCAGTAAGTTTTATATAAATGTGCACCTCGTTTCGCCATCGCATGTGAAAATATACTCATGAAATCGAAAATTTACACTAATCGCTTTAAATAATTCATACCTTTCATTTGCTTCTATGTTTAAAAAATTGGTTAAGAAAGTTCCAGGAAATTCAAGTGCCCATTTATATATATATATATATATATATATATATATATATATATATATATATATATATATATATATATATATATATATATATATATATATATATATATAAATGGGCACTTAAATTTCCTCCACGGTACCGAAATCGATAATTTTTGAAAAAATCATCGAAAATACTTAAAGCAATTTAAGTTATATAGGTTAATATAGGTTTTGTAGAAGACACTTTGGGCTATTGAAATTAATTAGTGACGTTGTTTCTCGAGTGGGCAGATTTTCACAAAATGACTTTTCCTATCGGTACTTACTCAACGGTAGCAGAATCGAAAATTTAAAAAAAAATCATGAAAAATACGTAAAGCAATTTAAGTAATATAGGCTAATATAGGTTTTGTAGAAGACACTTACCCCTATTGGAATTTGTTAGTGTGGCTGTTTCTCGATTGGACAATTTTTCACAAAACGAATTTTTTTTATCGATACAAATAGCAATTTTTTGAAAATAATCGTTGAATATCAAGGCAACATCCCGCATACGCTTGGCTGCCAGATGGCTGACTAAACGCTGCCAGCTGGAAAAATATGGCTGGCAGACATTCTGGTGACCGATTGCCTCACCGCTGCCAGATGTACAACTCAAACTATACAACCGTATCCACCAGGATTTTTCCACATTGAAATCTTTGACATTTTCAGCGAAGGTGAGAAGATGAAAACGCTCGGCTAACTTAGATACAGGCGACTTTGTTTTGTCAAATTGGATTTGACAACCGTCACTGAATCAATTTTGGTAGCCATCTGGTGGCCATGGCTGCCCAGGTAGCCAAAACGCTGTGCGTGATAGGTTACATTATTTTCTATTCAATCTGATGGTTGGTGTGCTTTGGTCGGTGAGGTCACGTTTTGCTGGCTTGCTTTTACAGCTCTCTTACCTACCACCAGGGCGCGCTTGATAGTTCTCTGCTCATGAGCTTTTCAGTTGATCGCTATTAAGGTGGCAAATCGATTTGTCGGTAAAGCTTTTTGGTTGGTGAAAGAGCTTTGGTCGGTGAGAGCTTCAATCGATGTGTTTATATGATGTGTTTATATGTTGTTGTTGTTGTTATTACTGCGTATACTGTAACATTTGTTTTTGTTATTGTTGTTGTTGAAATTTGTATTATTTTGTTGTTTCCGCTTACGATGTTTCCGTCTGAGGTTTACTTTTTCTACTTGTTTTTCTTACAGCCGTCGAGCGCGCTTTTACTTGTCATACTCACTCCAGTTTCGTTTACAGATATTTATACTTCCAATGAAGCGTTAGCTACTGTTGCATGGTTGATTTTTTTAATAACTATTTATTGGAATATGAGTTAAAATTAAATTATTAAGATTTAAATTGGGTGTTCAGCCACAAGTGGTGACTTTTCAGCCCTATTATATATATGATCTGGTTGTTACCATGAGGACATCATTTCTTTCCGCAATTACGAGATTTTTATGCAGGGAAAATTCTAAACCTACTTGTATTGTGTAATGGGGAAAAGGAACTTATATACTAACTTACTAACTAATACAGAGAGCGAATCGATTCAATTGAAGATTGTATCGATTTTTGTCGGAATTTGCTTATAATATTATGTGACATTACATCTAATGGTTCTATATTTGTGAGTCTGTGTAACTCATTTGTACTAAACCAGGGATGATGTTTCAAAATCATTTTCAGAATTTTATTCTGAATCCTTTGAAGCGTTTTCTTCCTGGTGGAACAACAACTTGACCAAACTGGTACTGCATAAAGCGTGGGTGGTCTGAAAATTTGTTTATATATTAACAATTTGTTTTTTAGACAGAGCTTAGAATTTCTGTTTATAAGAGTATATAAACATTTAATATATTTATTACACTTGGCCTGGATTCCTTCAATGTGATCCTTGAAAGTGAGTTTTTTGTCATACGTTAAACCTTTGTATTTAGCTTGATCAGGCCATGTCAATTCCAAGCCATTCAATTTGAGACTGTGATTATTGTTTGGTTTAAGAAAAGAAGCTCTTGGCTTATGAGGAAAGATAATTAATTGCGTTTTTGCTGCATTTGGTTTAATTTTCCATTTTGACAGATAATCACTGAAAATATTTAAACTTCTTTGTAGGCGACTGCAGATCACTCTTAGATTTCTACCTGTGGCTAACAGACTTGTGTCGTCATAGAATAGCGATTTCTGACAACCTACGGGTAGATTTGGAAGATCAGAAGTGAAAATATTATACAAGATTGAAGCTACGCTCGAACCCTGTGGAACACCGTCTCGTACGGGTAGCAATTCAGACTTACAATTCTGATAGCTAACCTGAAGAGTACGATCAGTTAAATAATTTTGAATCATTTTGATCAAATAAATAGGAAACTGGAAATCAGATATTTGTGCTATTAAACCTTTGTGCCAAACACTGTCGAATGCTTTTTCTATGTCTAGAAGAGAAACTCCAGTGGATAACCCAGAAGATTTATTTGCTTTTATCATGTTCGTTACTCTGACAAGTTGATGAGTAGTTGAATGTTCATGACGAAATCCAAACTGCTTTGGTAAAAAAAATGAATTCTCATTTATATGAGACATCATTCTCAACAAGAAATTTTTTTCAAAAAGTTTACTGATAGAAGAAAGTAAGCTAATTGATCGATAGCATGATGTTTCTGCTGGGTTTTTATCAGGTTTGAGGATAGGAATTACTTTAGCGTTTTTCCATCTTTTTGGGAAGTAAGCTAATGAAAAACACTTGTTGAAAATTTTAACCAGGAGTCTCAAGGCAACATCGGGAAGATTTTTAATAGGAATATTAAAAATTCCATCATTACCAGAAGGCTTCATGTTTTTAAGTTTAATAATAATTGACTTAATTTCATCAAAATTCGTCTCAATAATGTCATCTTGTGATAACACTTGGGTTGAAATATGTTCATATTTCAGTGAGACTTCATTTTCAATAGGACTCACAACGTTCAAATTAAAATTGTGTACACTCTCGACCTGCTGAGCAAGTTTTTGAGCTTTTTCGTCATCGATGATAGAAAAATTTAATTTAGTTTGAGCTTTGTTAACTGAAAGATTTCTAGTTTCGATAATGTAATGATTCAAATTATCAATTGCTGTGTCGATGTCCGCAGAATTTTCTAAAATAGTTCCATGATCCACATGATTTTCAATGTGCGATCTGTAATCCAACCAATTAGCTCTATGATTGTTGAATATAGAACTATTTGGATTAATTATAGCTTCGTTGGAAAGTCTGAATGTTACTGGAAGATGATCTGAGTCAAAGTCAGCATGTGTAATCGGTTCACTACAAATGTGACTTTGATCTGTTAGAACCAGATCAATTGTAGACGGGTTTTTCACGGAAGAGAAACAAGTCGGATTACTGGGATGAAGAACTGTGAAGTAAACAGCTGAGAGTTGATTATGAAGTATTTTACCATTACTGTTATTTTGCCTACAATTCCAATGGACATGCTTAGCATTTAAGTCCCTTATTACGAAAAATTTCGATCGATATCTTGTGAGTTTTTGCAAATCGCCTTTAAAGAAATTTAATTGTTCGCCGGTGCATTGGAGTGGCAAATATGCTCCAGCGATGAAATAAATTCCATGAATGGTTTCAACTT